>NC_067232.1:10690000-10990000 GCF_019924925.1 Ctenopharyngodon idella | reverse complement strand
CGTCTTTTCGCGTTTGAAACAACATTCCTTCTCATGTTCACTCATGTTTATTTGATGCTATAAATGAACTAGTAGGAAGAGATGATCGGTTCACGAACCGCTTGAGCTGAGGCGCTACAGCAATCTGTCAGGACACATTAAAGAGCCACAAAACGGCTTTTATTGTTAGAATTTCTTAAAAAATTACACAGTTTGAAAGCTGGGACTTGTTTCATATCAAAAGTAACCTGCTCTGTCTTGTCTGTCGACGTGTTGTCAGTGTCCTCTTTGCTCCGCGATGTATTTTTCACTCTGTGTGGCGTGACAGCGCCATGGCTTGTCGGACAAAGCAACAGTAACTAAGGGGGGCGGGTCTTTGCGAAGGGTCAATTGCAACCATTGATGCCGCTGTTTATTTACAAGCACCCGTCTGCGCTGTTTTAGGAACCGATAACTAAATATGTGCCCAATTCTAACAGTCTTTTCAATCCTTGATCATAATTTGATATGTTATTGCCGCAATAATGTTTTCCATAGGTGGTAATAGTTAGACGTTGATTGGTCCCTGTAATTAGACTCATTTGCATAGAATGCAGGCATGTTTGCCCAAAAATGAATGACAGTGACTTAATTTAAATATGCATAGTGCAGCGCTGTATCAGCATGTATACATTATTATTACAAGGTTTGGGGTAATAATAATTTTAAGGTTTTTGAAAGAAGCCTGTTATGCTCCCCAAGGCTGCATTTATTTGATCAGAAATACAGTAAAAACAGTAATATTGTAAAATATTATTACTTTTTAAAATAACTATTTATATATATTTAAAAATGTAATTTATTTCCTGTGAACTCCAGACTTCAGTGTCACATGATCTTTCAGAAATCATTCTAATATACTGATTTGCAGCTCAAGAAACATTTATTATCAATGTTGAAAACAGTTTTGCTGGACTCTCTTCAGGACTCTTTAATTGTTTGATATATTGTTTAAAAGTAAATAAAAGAAAAGTATACATTTCTTTCAAGAATCTTACTGACCCCAAACTTCTGAACGGTAGTGTACATTCTGCTTAACTGTGAGTGGTATATACGGAAATACTAAAATACTGTGTGCCACAGTCGTTTAGTGAATTCGCCCCCTCAGTGTTTCACAGAATTACTGAAAGCTGAAGAGGATGTGGGCAGTTCAATTAAAATAGATGAAGTTTGCCTTTACTTTCCAAGATGATATGTCAAGCCAGAGAAATTATCATAATTTCACAATTACAAAACTATATATCCTGTAAGTAGGTGAAGGAAAATCATCAAACATTAGTTAAACATCAACATATCTTTTAGCTCAAGGTCCTGCAATTCATCCAGTCTCATTAATATGTTTGGCATTGTCTTGCAATTTTTCATGTCTGTTTTGTCTGTACGTTCATGTTTTTGAACCATACTGCCTCTAAGTTAATGTGTAGGAGTGTGTGGCCCATGGGTACAGTATGTCCACAGGACATATTTTAGTATGCTAGGTTATTTCTGTACACGTTTGCTTTCCTAACTATGGCTTATTCCAACGGTGCTTTGTGTGCATTCGTTTACGTCTTTATCTCGTATCTGTCTGTACATCTATCCCTGTGTGTATATCTGTATCTGTGTGTGCAGGCTCGCAGCGTATTACAGAAACTGATTATGATGATGCTATTGGCATAGTCGCCACAGGTGGGTGGGAGGGGTCAAGGCAATGGCAACCTTGGCACTTCTCTGTGCTTTGTGCATTAGAGTACCCCAAAAGAGAGAAGCATCCAATAGCAGGTCTTCCCTTCCTTTGGAAGTCACCGCTGTTGTGCTGGAGACAAGGCACCAATCACCGTCATTACACATCTGGCATGTTTTATTCATCCCATACTAATAAACTAACTATTTTGGTACTATAAAGTGCTTAAAACATAAAAGCGGTGCTTCTTCTATATTGGGAGACTGTGTTTATAGACATTGACTATCCGGAGTGTTCTGTCTCCAGTGCTTTTCTCTGTAGTATAGTAGTGTAGACCTGCTGCATAACGCACACTATAACACATGCATGATCACAATGGGGAAGGTGATAAGGGAGAATTTGGGAACGGGAGGACTGCTTCCTCTCGGTGGTGCTCAACCTTTTATTTTGCCTCTGCATGGTAGAAGTTAGTAAATGACACGGTTTTGTGGAGCACTGCCTTTGTGAGATACCTTGACTTCATTCTCCAAACCATTAGGCATTTTTCTATGTAATTGTGAGAATAGTGGATGTCTTGTCTTAGGGCAGTGGTTTTTTGTCATGCTCACCTTTAAATGTTTTTTTTTTATATATATATATATATATATATATAAAGTTGCACGCTTATTTTTTACATTTTTTAGTTATTCATTGTGACTTCAAAATGAGGAATAACTAATATAATATAATATAATATATTATAATATAATATAATTTTTAAAAATATAATATAATATTTATAATAGTTATGTTAAAAGTTTTATTGGAAAAACTGCTGTGGATAATATTTTTTGTGGAATAACAACATTTTAGAAAAAAGACAATATACTGTATATTATAAAATATAAAATAAAAATATAAAATAATATGTTCAGCTTTCAGTGTTCACTGCTTTGCTAAATAATAAAAAGGTACATTATTTAAAAAATAATTTATAAATGTTTTGTCACTAAGTCAAACTTGCGTACTTGGTGGGTTGTATAAATACATAAAAATTTAAAAGTAGAAAACAGATTTTTAAATAACCACAACTATAAAAACAAATAAATTGAATATAATGTAGAACTCAAATGGTGATTCTAACTGTCACACATTGGTCAAGAAAAAGGAGAATGAAGAAGGTATTTTAAATGTCTGGCATGTTTTGTTAGATATGATATTAGATATGAACATATTAGGTCAGTCCTTTTATTTTTTGATGGGTTCTAACTTGTGGTTTGTAAAGGACAATGACTGCATAAGCAGTGCATTTGAATTTCCCAGATGGGCTTTCCAAAAGTTTTATTTAATTTTTTTGTGTGTGTCTATGATCACAGCTACAGAAAACCGATCAAGAGAAAGGGACAGAGACAGAGACCGAGCAACGACTTTAGAGGTTCCTGACCAGCAGAGGCCAACTCAGTATCGCTCACGGTCCGTGTCTCCACACAGAGACGAAGAAAGCAGGGGGCGGTCCCGCCCTCCCAACGTCCCCGCACAGAGGTACGTCCCTACCTATATTTAGGACTTATCATGAAGCTAATAATTGCAACCTGCATTAAAACGGGCACATCTTTCTCTCTAAGGAGTCTGGATGAGGTTCAGCACACCCGGCGATCCCGTTCCCCAACTCGCTACCATGATCGTGCCCGTGTGCAAGAGAGAGATTACGTAGACGACAGGTAAATAGAAATGCGTGCGTCCAAGCAAGTGCCAATAAATGTGCCATAGTGTGTGTTAAAAAGTAACCACTTCCATGTGCCTTCATTTTCTTCCATAAAAATACTGTTTCTTGAACGCCATTAAAATGAGTTTTTGGGAAGAGAAATTATGTTTTCAAGACTTTTTAACCTACAAAGGTCTTGCACCGTTTTCAGAAGGTGGGTTAGAGCCAAAACACATGTGACTGAATGATTCATGGAAGGTTTGTTTTTGAAAGGATTGAGCACCATTGGAGGGTTTGTATGGACAGAGATGATTGTACAGAAAGACATCTTTTTTTAACTTTTGTGTATTGTTCTGGCTATAAAGGTTGTAACCCGTCCTCTTCTAACTCACTTACTGGTGCCCATTTTTTCTTTTATGTTTGCTTTTTTATTGGTCTGTTTTGTTTATTTTCCTGTGTGTCATCCATCTCCATGGTAATTGCAGTGAGGTCATCTTGATACACAGATCAATGCGGGGTAGAAGCGCAGAGTGTCTGCACACCCAAAGGTAAAGAAAAGTCCAGAATTGAACCACCAATCTGTGAATTATAGTATTGAATTCAGATTACTGTGTAAATCAATATTACAATCTCGGTGTCATAAGCACTGGTAATATCATTTTCATTTTGAAAAGACTCCTTATATCTGTTTCGTTCGCCTAGCCTGAAGTTTATTCCATTTAATTAAAACAGTACTGTGTTGATGCAGTTTCTCTCCCTCGAACGCTTCTTGTCAAGCTCTTCGCCTCTCGACTCTAATATTTCAGAGCAGCTAGTTGACAAGAAACATTACAAGCGGAACTTTCCACTTGCTTTTGGCATACAGCCTAAAAGACGAATACCTCGTCACGACAACCGTTTGCTTTCTCAAAATAACAATCTCATTCTGCTCAAGTGTTGTTTTGACACGTTTATTTTTATTCCGCTTGTCTCTAACCTTGATTAAATTATAAGCACCAGAAAAAAAATATGATCTAGAATGAGGGAGTTGCCTCTGGAGTGATCTTTGCATGTTTGTTTGTGACTTTTGACATTCTTTTGCTATTTGAGTGGACTAACCACAGCTGTGATGTTGATACATCTTTTGTTTCCCTTTTGCATGCTTGCATGTTAATGTAATGTTGCCAGGAGTTCATCTAAATACAGTAGCACACTGCCTCCTAAGATGCCTTTATTAGTCAATGGAATTCATAAGGATATTTACAGGTAAGGCAGCCAAATGAACTCTTAAGCCATCCTTTTTGACTAATGAGTATTTTATAGCATCTGTGAACCTCAACCTCCGGAGCGCTTATTACTTATTATGGATTAGCTAATGCAGTATGCTGGTGCATATATTTTTTTTATTATTGTCAAAGTTTGACACAGTATTTTCTCATTAAACAAAACCATTAAACTGGATGTTCGTGACAATGTTGTACATTTACTGTTAATAGGCAGAGTAAGTGACTCTTGTGAAAAAAGTCCACATATTTGTATTGAATGTGCACTTGTACTGTACTTCAAATCTTATAATTTAAAAAATGTACTTGCAGATAAAATAATATTAATGAAATAAAAGGCCACTTAAGTGTACTTAAATAGAGCACACATTCATGACTATGTTTCTTAACACTCTTAGGTACACTTTTATTTTTTATTTTAAATTACAAATTTTAAACTATAATACATTTTCATTTAACCTCACTCTAAAAAATGCTGGCTTGTTTCAACACAAATTTGGGTCAAATATGGACAAACCCAACCATTGGGTTAAAAAAATTAATTTAAAAATGTAACCCAGTGGCTGGGTTTGAACATATTTGACACAAATTTGGGTTGAAACAACCCAGCATTTTTTAGAGTGTGCAGTTAACATTTTTTTTTTAAAGAATATTATTTCCGTTATAAGTACTCTTTTTACAAGTATGCTAAAGTGTATTTTTTTTCACAATGGTCCATAAAAACACCATATTTGCATTTTCAACATCTTTAGCATATGCAAACACCTAGACAGGTATTGTAGTCATTCAATTGGAGATTGAAATACAGACAATCTTGTGGGAATCTGCCACTGTTAGGTGTTAAGATGGTAGGTAAATGTGAGTGCTTTCTGTCTTGACTGTGGTGTTCTAGTTTCTGTGGATGTTTAAAGTAGCTTGTTAATTTTAAAATATACTATGTTTAAAGAGTTAGACAGTAAATCACTGTTAGCTGTAAACATCTTATGCTGTGTCCTAACCCGGCGCGATGGGACATGTTTCCAGCAACGAGCAATTTGTCTGTCCAAACCAAGTAGGTCCATAATTTCTGGAGAAAGTTATCTGCATTCCCATGGTTGGGACACAGTGTTAAACTTTGAACATGTTTCTTTGTTGCTGTAATCCACAGAAAATTTGGTCATGTGATTTTGTTTTTTTGTTTGTTTTTTGTTCTTTACGTGTTTTTTTTTTTTGTGACTTGTGACTGCTTTTGTTTGCACTTGTTTGACTTTTGTTTGTGTTCAGCTCAACACTTCCTGCATGCCTTAAGTCAAAGTCACGGCTGTCTGTAGTCACTGCCACTCAACGCCGAGTTCTTAGGTTCACAGACAAGATCACCATTAGGTAAGGGGTCGAAAATGTCAACCATTAACCCCATTAGATAAAACAACAGCGTCAAACATCCAACAGCTCCCAAGAGCCAGCAGCTCCTCATTCAGAACATTATCAGAAAATTCTCCCATTATCTCACACACCACATTTTAGCTGCTCTCTTGACTTCCTCCCCTTACAGGTTTGCTTTTCATTTTATTTTGGACCTAATGTTTTTGTTCTTTGTCATCTTCCTATCCTCTTTTTTCCTTCTCCTTTCTCCATTGGATGGCATGTTGTGACCCTAGTGATCTACAGCCCTCTCTTGACAGGGTTAGAAGTGCTAGTACCAACTGTCTGAGACCAGGTTCTAATTCCAATTCACCTGAACGAGACAGGTACACTCTTTATTTTGAATGGGATTATTCTAATTTTGTTGAATTGTCATTAATATCATTCACAGACAGGACACTCTTATAATGTTCCTTTGAACACAACAATCACTGGGTCTCATTCACTAATGTGTACACACACATATTGTTTTGCATAAAACTTGCTTGCAAACACAGAAATCATTTTTAATTTTAATTTAGGATCAGATTTTTAATAAACTAAAACCATACCTACAATTCCAAAACATGAAATTTGTTAAAGGATTAGTTCACTTTCAAATGAAAATTAGCCCAAGATTTACTCACCCTCAAGCCATCCTAGGTGTATGACTTTCTTCTTTCTGATGAACACAGTCGGAGTTATATTAATAAACATCCTGATGCATCCGAGCTTTATAATGGCAGTGAGCGATACCAACGAGTATGAAGCTGAAGAAACTGCATCCATCCACATCCATCCATCATAAACGTACTCCACACGGCTCCGGGGGGTTAATAAAGGCCTTCTGAAGCGAATTGATGCATTTGTGTAAAAAAATATCCATATTTAACAAGTTATGAAGTAAAATATCTAACTTCCGCCAGACTGCCTTCCGTATTCAGGTTACGGAAAAAACGGAACTGGCGTTGCGTCAGTTAATCTTTTTGAACTGCGAGAGGCGTTGCACTTTCTTCCTAAGTTGAATACAGAAGGTGGTCTGGCGGAAGCTAGATATTTTACTTCATAATTTGTTAAATATGGATTTATTTATTTTTTTACACAAATGCATCGCTTCGCTTCAGAAGGCCTTTATTAACCCCCCGGAGCCGTGTGGAGTACGTTTATGATAGATGGATGTGAATGGAGGCACTTTATTGCCATTATAAAGCTTGGATGTGGCAGGATATTTATTCATATTTCTACAACTGTGTTCATCAGAAAGAAGAAAGTCATATACACCTAGGATGGCTTGAGGGTGAGTGAAGCTTGGGCTAATTTTCATTTGAAAGTGAACTAATCCTTTAAGTAAAATGTTTATAAATATAAAAGTTTGGGGTTGGTAAGATTGTTTAATGTTTTTATAAGAAGTCTCTTATGCTCACCAAGTCAGCATTTGTTTGATTGAAATACAGTATAAACAGTAATATTGTGAAATGTTATTATAATTTAAAATCTCTTTGACTTTTTTTATTTTAAAATCTTTTGAAATGTAATTTATTCCTATGATGCCAAAGCTGAATTTTCAGGATCATTACTCCAGTCTTCAGTGTCACATGATCCTTCAGAAATCATTCTAATATGCTGATTTGCTGCTCTATAAACATTTCTTATTATCAATGTTGGAGTGAGATTGTGTAGAAAGCTAATGCTAATTATGCTAATTCCTAACTGCTAGCATACACTCACTAATTTAGATGAATCTATATTAATTAGCTTTAGAATTATTTTTTGTAAATCTGCTGAAAATTTGGCTTGAGAGCTTTTTTTCTGCACATACTGTTAAATAAGAACACTTATGTGTGATTTATTAGTGAATAAGACCCAGTATGTCTATGTTAATGTCAAAATAACATAGACAAACTGCTGTTGGGTCACCCACTATGCACTGCTCTGTTAGTGTCCAGTGACTCTTATGGCCAGATGACTTTGTTTTGCGTCTTGGATAGGGAGCATTTATCCAACCACTGTTGCTGGAGAAGTGTCTTAAATGAGTCCCCTGAATCTGTACATCTTGTATGTTTGAGATGACCGTTGTCACAGTCTCTATATTGACCTCCCGTGTTTCTTCCATCTCCACTTTGAACTCTTTGGGTGTTTGTGGATCACACACGCACACACTCACGCAGGAGCACCCAGTCTCTGCCCCGTACCAGACCCACGAGCCCCAGGATCCTAATTCAGCATGCCTCCCCAGAAGACGACAGGTATCCCTCCTGTCCTCCAGTCCTATCGCTAAACCTCTCTGCTCTTCTAACCTGTCCGTCCCCTCTCTGCCATGGGACTAGATAGTGGATGTACTGTATAGCTAACCCTCCAGCCTCCTGTAGCTTCTGACCTGTAGCTTGTTGTTACCCAGCCCCATGATTTTAGTGCTCTATAATGTGATCGTCAGTGTGTTTTGTAGTTTTTCAGCTGCTCAGTAGCTTTAAAAATGTGGCTTTTGTGGTGTGATGTGTAGTGTGTTGCATTTACTCTGAATTTCATGAGGTTGTGTCCTTTTTATCTAAACTCTTACCACAAACTATGATTTATTCCCTTGGTATTATCTTCAACAGTTTTTACACTGATTTTTCCAGCTGTTTTTAATACATTTAGATACATTACAGTGACCCCGAAAAGTATGTTGACATATAAAATGCACAAATAACTTTGCATTATATAACAAAATATAAACCAAGTGAGATTTATTTTAAACTAAAAATACCACAAGCATACTTTACAGGCAAAACATTTCACACAAATAAGTTGGTTAGTTTTCAGATTATAAAGAAGTAATCTAATGCTGTGATATTCAGACATTTTAAGTGTCCAAATTCGTTTTGGGGGCACTGCATGTGTCTTCACTTTTCTCTGGATTCATCTGAAATTGTAATGATTTCAGAGGTTTTGTCTAAACTTTTTGGGTATAAAATGTTACATATGTCATACGTGACCGCTGACACATAAGAGTCAGTTGTCTGTGCTCCATATCATACACAGTGTGTCTTGTGTATATGTCTTAATTACTGTACATGTTATTGTATCATTTCCTTTTGTGTGTAGCCACTAAACCAAAGTGGCATGATTTAGCCCTGATGACATTGTTTCATTAACATCAGTCCATACTGTGTCATTGTGTGTCTGTGTGTCTGTATCCATGCCACTCACATGTGTTTGACCTGATCTTATGAATCAGCTGGGTTTTGGAGGCTATGTTCCCCGCTCAGGAGACAGTACATCACCTCAGTGCAAAGCCAGACGCACAGAGGTACACACCCACAGGAAGATCTCTAGAGCACATATACCAATAACATGTCCATCTCCATCGTGGCATTTTATTAGACAGCAGTTTCATTTACTGTCCGTCCAGTCCTGAGTGAATCCACTCCTCATTCTTTTGTTTTCTGTCTCGCCTCGATCATTTCCATGTTGCAGGCAGTCGAGAACTCTGGACAAGCCTAGCTGTCAGAAACTTGGCAAGAAAATATCTGACAGCGAGCGGTAAGACTTATCAAACCATGTCACGTCACATTTGCATTGCCTGTTCATTGTACAGAAAGTCCTGTATGTCCGTACAGTACCTGTTTTGTACAGTCACAAATCACCCTTATTTATTTCACACTGGATAAAGCTTCTAAATTGGACTTGTACAATGGTTTTGGTTAAATGATGAAATTGTTCAACTGTTTCTGACCATTTTTACATTTTATATCAGGGCCCAAAATTAAAATATTGCCAAAGCTTCAAATGTGAGACAAAAAAGGACTTTGGTGAGTAAATAAAATGGTTAATAAGAGGAGTTGTTTGCCAGTTCTCTCACAATACGTGAATAAAATAAAATGTTTCAGTTGAAATGGTAAAAGCAGTAATATTAAAATAATATAATAAAATAATATAACATCTGAAGGTATGTTAAAAGATACTGTACAACTTACCGAAATCCGTATCATGTCTCATGTAATAGCTCAATCGGTGTTTCAACCTCGGAAAGACGTCAGTAAAACAGCTTGTAAACAATGTCACGTAACGCCACATTACCTCAGAAAAACCATATCAGTGACCATAAACTCATTAGTCAGCTAGAAAAATGAACTCTAGAGAGCAGCATTCTGATAAATATCAGCTATGCACCATTACACATTCATTATAATTTTTAATGTTCTTCAATATTTAATGCATATTTGAATAAATCAGTTATGACAGCCACTATTTAAATGTTTATATTTAAAAAAAAAAACTAATTGAAATAGACATATGATTATGTAATTCTAAACTTTATTTATTATAAAAAACATCATTGAGTGTAATTTAAGTGTTAGTATATAAATAAGTTAATTTTAACCTTCAATATTATAGTACTGTAGTACCAACTGACTCCCATGTGTAGTTTACAGCATTAGTTGAGAGATTTTTTTCCTCTAGAAAATTTGCCATGTAACGTTACTGTATCTGATATACTACATCCGAAATAATCGATATCGAATCGAAATCCGAATCGAATCACAAGCATGTGAATAGGAATCGAATCGAATTGTGAAAATTGTCAATACCCAGCCCTAATATATATATATATATATATATATATTATAAATTTGTATAAAAGTGATTTGAGTGATTCAAATCATAGATAATCTGTCTTCCTGTTAAAAAAATAATTTCATTGAATTCATGAATTCATTTCAAAAGACAAAAAGACCTGTAAAATATATAATATACAAAAAGAATAAATATATATTTTAATAAAAAATAATTAATTGCCGGTACATTTTCTCAAATCACCCAGCAATGTTAAATTTGGACCCTGTAATTCGTATATTGTTCTGTATATTATATTGTGTATATTTTTAGTTGTTATGTGGGTTGTTGAACTTTTACAGGGAAGTGCTGCACTGGCTTCATCCGCAAACATATTTGTTTTTTCACACATTCACACTTTATTTCTCTGTTTTTGCAAATAATTTGTTGGCTTTTTCTCCATTTTGTTGTTGTTGTTTTTTTTCTTCTATTTATGATTTGTCACATTATTATTCTGTCTTGTATGTTGCTATTCTCACTGGCTTGCAGCATTAGGCCAACCTCCGTTCTAAAGGGTTCACGCAGGAAGAGGGTATCGATGCCTCCATTGGGTAAGGTGACCCGTGCGGGGGTCAACCAAAGGCTCACCCCAAATGGAAAGGTGCTGACCCTGAGCTGGGCTGAGAAGCCTTGCTGTGCTCGACCCATCCTACATTCACACAAAAAGCCTTGTCTTTGCTATAACCTCTGCTGCTTTCGCTCTATTCTTTCAAATGTTTTGTGTGGTTGCTGCTTTTTATACTGAAATCCCACCTGTCCTCATCACCTACCCACAGTTTTCTGTTTGTTGCCATGTGCATCATAACAACAGTGTCGTCTTTCACAGTTTACCGCTATTTTTTTCATCGGTTTCACACCCTCCGCTCTTGTATTGTTTGGATTTCCTTATAGCTCTTAGCAATAATACGTATTAATAATATTACCCTATCATGCAGATATTGGTCCGGTAAGGATTTGACAGTCTGTTCGTGAAAATGTGTACTTCTTGATGCTGTGTGTTTATCAGACTTACATTTTGGTCCACATTGGTTGGCGGTATGGCCTTTGTACTTGATAAAATCATAAGCAAAAGTTTCTGTCTCCCTTTTTTTTCTCTCTCTCACTCTCTATCCTCTACCAGGGTGCAGCCGCACTCCCGCCCCACATTCTCCTCATCAACAGCGGACTCTTCTTCGACACGAAAGGTCAGACAGCTTCCCCAAGTTCCCGCTAAAAGCAGCAGTGTAGAGCAAGGTACAGTCATTGTCCACTGACTTGTACTGGTTACTTTTACCAATTTTAGTTGAATAAATATGAAAATTATAGCATCATATTGTTTATCATTTGTGTATTAGCTCTTGCCTCAGAGGAACGATCGCGGCAAATGAAAGTACGCACCTTCCGAACATCAGCTCCCTCCAGTACCAGCCAGGATCTGGAGAGGGCGCTCAAGAATAAACGAGAGGTGAGCGCCGTTCTGCTCTCTCGGATTGGACTTCATTTTCATATACACTACTGTTAAAAAGTTTGGGGCTGAATTTCTAATTAAAATAGAATTTCAGTTTTAATATGTTTGAAAATGTAATTTATTCCTGTGATGGCAAAGCTGAATTTTCAGCATCATTACTCCAGACTTCAGTGTCACATGATCCTTCAGAAATCAGTCTAATATGCTGATTTAGTACTTACAAACATTTCTTAGGTTGAAAACAGTTTTTCCTGCATTGTTTTTTTTCAAGCCATCAAACAGTCTTAGATGAATATAAAGTTCAAAAGTATTTGAATTTGAAATGTTTTGTAACATTATAAATGTTTTTACTGTCATTTTTGATCAATTTAATGCATTCTTGCTGAATAAAAGTATTAAAAATATCTTATACTGACCCCAAACTTTTGAACGGTAGTGTATAATCCCATTCCAACTCTTTCAAACTGTGAAAAATCTAGAATGTTCAGAATTTATACACGCTTTTCTTCTTTTCTGCATTTCATTCCACTAGCTTTATAAGGAGCAGCGACGGAGCTGTGACAATGTGTCCCATAAGTCCTCAGACAGTGATGTCAGTGACGTGTCAGCCATCTCTCGCGCCAGCAGTGCCTCGCGGATCAGTAGCACCAGCTACATGTCCATTCAATCAGAACGACCCAGGGGTCGCATTAGGTGAGATCCATGGGGTATCTATAATCACACGGGAATGTTGCATTAAGTCTGACAATTTTTGTAACATTTTGACACCTCGTTAGTTATGTCACTTGTTAGAGATTAGTTTGTAAATGGAATGTCATACATTTTTTTTAAATTTTCTTTGTGTTTATTTTACATGAGGTAAAAATCTGAGGAGAGATTATAAAAGCAGCTGTGAATCTTTATAGCACCTCCATTTCTACATTAAAGGGGCCATATTCTACACATTTATAGCATTTTTTTTTTACACTTGAAGTTTTAAATTCACAAAAAAAGTCACAATCTTCCATCCTCTCTCTGTCATTTTTGCTACTGTAGCTTTAAGTTGTGCACTGAATAAATGTTTGTGTAGCAGTCAATAGTTAATGTCACATTGCAATGGTTAACCTGTTTTTGTTGTTTAGTTCCCATACATTTGCGTTGAGTATATTTACACTTCTGTTTAAAAGTTTTGGGTCAAGAATGCATTAACTTGATCAGAAGTGACAGTAAAGACAGATTTCTATTTCAAATAAATGCTGTTCTTTTGAACTTTCTATTCTTCAAAGAATGCTGAAAAAAAGACAGTTTCCAAAGATATTAAGCAGCACAAGTGTTTTCAACATTGATAATAATAAGAAATGTTAATTGAGCACCAAATCATTACAATGATTTCTGAAGGATCATGTGACACTGAATACTGGAGTAATGACTACTGAAAATTCAGCTTTGCCATCATAGGAATAAATTCCTATAAATTTTAAAATATTAAAATAGAAAACAGTTATTTTAAATTGTAATTAAAAAATTTTACAATATTACTTTTTTACTGTATTTTAATCAAATAAATGCAGCCTTGATCATAAGAGACTTGCAAAAACATTAAAAAAAATTGACCCCAAACTTTTGAATGGTAGTGTTCATTGTAAATCAAACACTTTTATATCAAAATGGCACAAAAAAAAAAAAAATCACTTTATCACTTTAAGATGTTCTCACTCCAGTCTTTTCCATGATTGCGTCATTCTCAGATTTTTATGATTTTCAGTAAACTCATGTTGAGGGAGGTGCAGAAAGAACATACACAATAATCAAACACAGAGGGTGACATTGACTTCAGTGATTTTCCATTTGTCACTTGGGTTACCGAAAGTCTTTGCTGTGTTTTCTCCCTACACCAGCCGTCATATTCATCCATCCAGCCGCAGCATGTTGAAGAGTACGAGTGTTAGTGGGGAAATCTACACTCTGGAGCGTACGGATGGCAGCCAGTCAGACACCGCTCTGGGAACATTGGGAGGAGGCGGGAAAAAGCGTAGATCCAGCCTTAGCGCCCGTGTAGTCGCCATTGTGGGCATTCCCTCACGCCGCAGCAGAAGCACCTCTCAGCTCAGTCAGACAGGTGAGACACTACCAGCCAATTGTATACTTTCTACACAACAATGGCATTGCTCAAGCATTGCTCCTAATAAACTCACAAGTATTTAAATCTAAGACATGCTACTCGCTGCTTCATGTACCATAGGGCCTTTTGTCCCAATGAAACTCATTGTTAGAATGTCAGTCTGGGAAAGTCACTTTTATACTCTTTTAAACACCAGAGAAGAGATACAGGACACGGATACAGTTTTTATATGCTCTGTAAGTGTAAGGTGCCCTCTACTGGTGTAAAAGCTTAAAAACAGCAGTTATTATGGCCGGAAATGCTTTGTATCTTGAGTAACAATGAGGAGATATTAAGCAGAATGACATTAGTGTCATCAGGACCAAAAAGCATTTGGGAATTGTTACCAAAATGAAGACTGGCATATTATAAGGATTGATTTCCTTTCAGTCAGTTAAATCCATTTGCCAAGACCGCTGGATGTCTTTTCCTCAGTCTTCCTGCTTTGCTTAGATGGCTATCTCTTATCTGTCTCTCCTCTTTCTCCGGGTCACTGCTGTCTGGTGGATCTACGTATCAGGTCTCACTCTACCCTGGTTCACCTTTTAAAGTAGCATGTGTCTTCAGTCTCTTTAAAAGTGTGGGAGCTAAATCCTCGGGCTGGAAATATGAATGGCAGCATGTTAGCATTGGCAAGAGTTCACTCTGTCAGGTGCAGATCAACCTTTGAGTCCTATCAGATGTAATGTAGATAAATACCTTTGAAGTTGGATCTGATATCCTCTAAAATCCCATATTTTAAGCACTGTCTGTTTATAGTTTAATAAATGGATTGCTGAAAAAAGAAACAAATTCAAAAAGGATGGCAAAAGAAGTTTTTTTGGCACCACTCTCTGCCAAACGCCTGGATAATATCTTAAAAGGCCCATCAGATGATAAATCACAAAGAGTTGCAAAGATGCGATAAATCAGCATTTTAAAGAGCTCCGCTGCTCTGTAACAGCTGTTCCACGCTCTGCCCACTGCACCAGCCTCATCCATTCACAACCAGAGCCAAAACTAAAAATATGATTACGGTAACATGAGTTAATGCATTAGGTGTTATGAAATAACAACAAACTATTTTTTTAAAGCATTTAATTGTGGTTCATGGTAATTTATGCGTATACTAATACATTTTTTTTAACAATATAACACTACTGTTTAAAGTTTGGGGTCATTCTGATTGTTTATGTTTTTGAAAGAAGTCTCTTAATCCACAGAAACTTAAAATACAGTAAAAACAGTAATATTGTGAAATATTATTACAGTTTTTTTTTCTGTTTTAATATATTTTAAAATGTAATTTATTCATGTTATGGAAAAGCTGAATTTTCAGCAGTCATTACTCCAGTATTCAGTGTCACATGATCAGAAATCATTCTAATTTGCTGCTCAAGAAACATTTCATCTTATTATCAATGTTAAAACTGGTTGTGCTGCTTAATATTTTTGCGGAAACAACGATACATTTTTTAAGAATCTTTGATGAATAAAGTACAAATTAACAGCATTTATTTTAAATATATTTTTTGTAACAAGTATATGAACAATATTGATTAATTATCATTAACCTGGATTAATAAACACTGCAAAAAATTGTTGTTCATTGTTAATTGTTAGTTTATGATACCTAATGCATTAACAAATTAAACCTTTTTTTATAAAGGATACTTATTAACTGTTTCAAAACATTATTATTTTTTTAAAGCAACACTGTTTTTTAAATATTATCATAAGAGTGATATAGGCCAATGATGATTTGTCTTTTAAATTGGAGAATGACTAACGATGCCAGTGACATTGACTGCACGTGATAGTGACACCCAGTGTTCAGATTATGAATTTCATTTATTTCACAAAAATGGGCCAAATTCAGATTGTCTTGTGGGCCGCAACAGAGGATGTAGTTTGGACACTCCTGCTTTAAGATTATGTTTTTAAGTACAATTCTAGAAAGTCCAAAAGACTAGAAGAACCTCAACATACAGATGTATTTTATTCTGTAGATTAGTGCTGCGGTTTAGCATTGGCATCTTAAGATAATTTCTGTTCTGACAGTATTTTTCCGTTTTCCCAACTAATGTCAGAGCCATGCAGAGGTCTGCTAATGAAAATCCTTGTCAGAATTCTTGTCAGAATAAGCCATTGATTGTGTTTTGATGAAAGTGAATATGAGTGAAGAGGTAAATCTCTCTGCTACATTTTTAACTCAAACAACTGGCATGACAGCGGCTCTGTGAGCCACCTCAGTGGTTGACATTTCCAAAGGATCTGTAATCCATCAAAAGGCCATAAATAGTAAGAATGGTGCCCCATGACGTCCAGCAGGAGATGTTACGCTCACTAGGGGCGAAGAGCAATATTTTCTCCTGATTGACGGTTGTAAGAATAGCACACAAACTTAAACACCTGGGCAGGCAGGCACACACACACATGAATAAAAAACCTTGCAGAAATCAAAGCAAATATGTCCACTACACCTTTTAAAATGAGTGAATATTTTTAATTTAAGTTTCTTTTCTTTTCTTTTTTTTAGCTCTTACAGATTATTTCTAAGTACTGCCAGGAAACTGCTTGAGTAAATTTGGGAATCATTGGCATAGAGGACCTTAGTGGGAACCCCTTGTCCCCATATGACAGTCCTGTGTATGGTAATACCATTTTTCCCCATCCACAGAAGCAGCCAACAAGAAAGCAAAGGGATCCAGTCAGATCCAGCGCAGTCAGGAGACGGGAATGGCAGTGGAGTATCCCCGTAACGCCATGGCCCGCCAAGCCAGCCGAGAGTCCACTGATGGCAGCATGAACAGCTATAGCTCTGAGGGCAAGTTAGTATCCAGTGCAGTGTGACTACTTCTTTGTATACACAAAATATTGTCTTCATAAACCATATATTTTCTTTTTGCATTGGTACTTCAGGTCTTTGCATCTGTCTGTCTGTCTGTCTATCTATCTATCTATCTGTCTGTCTGTCTCTTTTTCATTTATTTTATTTCCTACAGTTCAATCTAAGGCCATCATCTAGCATAAACCTGCTTTATTCAGTATTGTCAGAGCCACTTTTATGAGACTTGAAACTGAAATTCTGACACTACTGTTCAAAAGTGTATGCTTTTTAAAAAAAAAAAATTAATATATTTATACAGCAAGGATGCATTAAATTGTTCAAAGACATTTATAATGTTACAAAAGATTTCTATTTAAAATAAATGCTGTTCTTTTGAATTTTCTATTTATCAAAGAATCGAAATATAATCTTGTGATTCTTTTTGCAATTTTTCTCGCAATTGCGAGTTTATATCTCACAGTTCTGGCTATTTCTCACAATTCTGAAGTTTCTCTTGCAATTGCGAGTTTATATCTCACAATTGTGACTTCTTTTCTCAGAATTGTGAAATATAAACTCGCAATTTCAAGTTTCAAAGTCCAATTCTGAGGAAAAAAATACTTTTTTCTCATAATTGCAAGTTTATATCTCACAATTCTGACTTTATAACTCGCAGTTGTGACCGACTGTCACACAATTCTTACTTTATAATTTGCGAGTCAGAATTTACTTTTTTTTTTTTTTTTTTTTTCAGTGGTGGAAACAAGCTTCCATAGTTTACACAACACTGATAATAATAAATGTTTATTGAGCACCAAATCAGCATATTAGAATGTTTTATGAAGGATCATGTGACACTAAATTCAGCTTTGCCATCACAGGAATAAATTACATTTTAAAATGTATTAAAATAGAAACATTAATTTTAAATTGTAATATTATTTCACAATATTACTGTTTTTACTATATAATTGATCAAATAAATGCAGTCTTGGTGAGCATGAATGTTTAAAAACATTTCAAAATCTTACTGACCCCAAACTTTTGAATAAATGTATACTGTAACCACTCCCTTAAAATGTCCTGTCTCTGGTGTTTTTTATGCATTCGCTGCAAACCCATCACTCATACATAAATGGACTCTCAACAGGCAGTGTGTCATGTACACACAAGCTTCTCTCGTCTAGATTTATTTGGAAAAACCATAAAGATAAGCTAATAGAGAACAGTCTGATTTACAGAGCTAATGCTGTGTCCACTACTGTCTAAGCTCCATTTTTGGAGCCAGATGGCAAGCGGTACTCCCCTATAATAATTAAAATATCCATCATCTGCGGAGAGGGGCCTTGGCAGGGTCTGTAGCTGCGCAGAAAACGGCAACCATGCATCCCTTTGCGGCTTCAGAACTGCGGTCATTCGGTCAGCCGGTCTGTCCGTCGTGATACACAGAGTGTGACACAGCAAAATGAGCAGCAACTCCATGATTTAAGGCTTATTTATTGTGAACGTGTTTTAAATAGTCTGAAATCATATAAAGCGTTCATATGGTAGCACGACATGGGCTGGCACGTCCCTCAGACATTCCTGCAGGAGTTAGGTCATGGAAATTGTGCTGGTCTCAAAGGAAATATTGAGTGTATTAAGAGGGGCCTTAACGCAGGACAGGGTTTACATACCATACTCAGCACAAGGCTGCTTTTCAGCAGCTTTTGAACTCTATATGAGGGCAGTACACTCATTCTGCAATAGTAGATTTCATCCATATAAACTAATTGTTGTATATGTTCTTGTTTGAAGTTTGTTTTCATATGTTGGTCTCCACAAAGGACTCAGAAGATTCATTTTTTAATTTTAATTGACTTATGACAACAAAGAAAGTATTTAAGAATGCCTAAAGATAACAAGAAATTGACTGTAACTTAAATTGCATTCATCCATCTGATAACCTGTGTATGTGTGTGTCTCAGTCTGATCTTCTCAGGGATGAGGTTAGGGGCTGACAGCCAGTTCAGTGATTTCCTAGATGGTCTTGGCCCTGCTCAGTTGGTGGGTAGACAAACGCTTGCCACGCCCGCTATGGGTAAGTCAATATTTTTGTATATATACAAACTAAAGTCTAAGATTGTTAGATATGCTTCAGTGAAAAACACTTCTTGACACATTTTTTGTTTTTTACTTTTAGAGACACTTTCTCATTTAAATCTCATTTTGTTAAAAAAAAATAGTGAGAAAATCGAATCGTGAAACCAGTATCATGAATCGTAGCGAATCGTGAGTTGAGTGAATCGTTACATCCCTATTTTTAATTTATTTTGTTTTGTAGGAGATGTTCAGATTGGACTGATGGATAAGAAAGGGCAGCTGGAGGTGGAGGTTATCAGGGCCCGTGGTCTTACACCTAAACCAGGTTCCAAATCGCTGCCAGGTGAGAGTGTGCCCACATACAACTAGTTTTCATTAGTAGTAGATAGTAGTGAATATGGCTCAGAGATTCATTATGTGTATCCTGCTCATGTATAAGGAAATAAGGAAAATTATCTGTGTTAAGCATGGGGCTTTCACACAGGACGCGGAATGCGCTGCGCTATGAAACCCATTTATTTCAATGGCTTGTGCCGCGCAAGGACGGTTTGTTGCTGCGTCAACCAAAGCGCACGCGCAGTGGAGCGCACCATTGGCGAGCTTGCGCGCACGCCGTGGACAAAGTTCAAAATAGTTCAACTTTTGCCGCTGTGCTCTGTGACGATTACCCGCACGACCAATTGAAACAGGGCATCCAAACAAGCGGCGAAAACAAAATGGATGAACAGCTAGTACTGTCTGTGTTGGAATTTCCAGAGCTATACGATACAAGTTTGCGGTCGTATACAGACATCGGGAGAAAAGCTGTGTCAAGAATGAAAGACACTGTCAAGAGCTACTATGTTTCTTCTTCTTCTTCTTACTAGCAGGGCTAGTGCTATCGCTCGCTTCTTAACACGGGACATATACATATTTTGCTGCTGACCGAAAGGTGGAACAACAATCAAATGAATAGATGTATAGAACTTCCGCTAAAAGTTTTGAAAACTCCACCTACTTTGCTCTGGCCAGCGTAGCGCAAATTGCTTTGTATCTGAAGGGCTGCGCTGAACCCAGCGGTGAGCGCAGCACATTCCGTGTCCTGTGTGAAAGCCCCATTAAGCATATTGAATTTCTTTTTTTTTTGCATGTAAGCATTAGGTACCGTTCAAAAGTTTGGGGTCAGTACGATTTTTTTTTTTTTAAGAAATTATTCCTTTTATTCAGCAAGGATGCAAACACATACCTCGGGTCTTTAGTGATCCGGGACATCTTTCACTACCCTCCTCCTCATTCATTTTTTAAAGTTAGTCATCAACCTTCTTATTATTCCTCAATCAATTCATTATAAACAATATAACAAGAAAAAAACAACAAAATCATAAAAGAATGCCTGTTTTCCCATTCCTTTTTTGTAAAAATTGTATAAGGTCGCTAACGACCTGAGGTCTGCAACAGTGTAAGTATATTTTTTTCTGCACAACAATAAATGAATCTTTGTTGACTGAATAAGTGCAATTCACCTTTATTCCACAATGTCTGATACACAATGATAAAATGACATTTCACTCATAGTTACTGCAGGCAGAAAACAAAAGAATAGGAAGTATCATCAGCAAAACTTGAAATGGCTCAGCGATTTACTGTAGAGCAATCAAATATTAGTGTCACTGTCACTTGATGGTGGATCTGGTGAAGAAGCTGTCAGTGATCAAAATATTGATTTTGAAGATGTTGAAAATGATAGCTTTGAGTAGGGCTGCACGATTAATCGTAATCGAATCAAAATCGCGATTTGGCTCAGTGCGATTATGACATCGCAAAGGCTGCGATTTTTAATTATATAAATATGTACACAGCGTGTTAGTGAAGAGCTGCTCTGTGATCAGTAGTAAATGACGCTCCATCTGAGAGCACTGCATTAGAAAAAGCAACACGTCAAATATACAAACTTTCCAAACATGAGAAGCCTTTATGAACTTCTTTTCTAACAAAAGACAACATTTAATGTGTTTTTACTTCAAACTCACTTCATAATGTCATGAAGTGTGAAGTTGAGTGTTTGAAATAGCATTTTGGTTAGCATTGGATTATAAATATACTTTATTATTACGGAAATACCCGAGAAGGCTTGAAGAAAACATATAAACCATGTATTGTTGTAGTCGTCTGTTTATTTTATTCATGTTTAATCAATCAAAGCATTTCTACCTTCTTTTTATTCAGTCACAGCGATAGCATGATGCCCATTGGGGATTTCCTGGAACAGCGTTTTGTTATATTGCATATATTTGGAGTATTTGGAGTATCTGCTCAAGGGCGCCCTCCGGCGTCCAGTATGAAACAGACATGTTTAGCGCCAAGTAAAGCTCACTCAATCCTATTCAGGGTAAAAATAGGAAAAATAATTCCTCTCTCTAAAGAACTTTGAGGGGAACATATAATCAATATGTTTTTCTCCAGCGTACATAAGTGTACAGGGCTTTTTTCCTACAGTGGATGCATAAGAGGCGTTCATATTAAATGCATGGACTCCATTTTTGATTTTGCATACCTCCTGACAAAAATAAAGAAATAATATAATATTTGATAATAAATCCTTAGACCTTTCTAATGATTTATAGACATACTGCTTGCATGTTAACAGGTAACCCCACATTTTGTCATACAAGTTTTAAATATTATTTTCTAATTATTATAGTTATATTTATAATTATAATTAAATACTAATGCTAAATACTTTAATAATGAAAGTTATTACAACAGTAATATTTCTTATTTGGTTTAATATTTTTATTTAGCAATAATGATAATAATAATAATAAAAATAATTAGTCAAAATAATATATTAGCACAAAATTTCGGGCCAAATTGTGCAGCCTTACAAACAAGCAAAATAAGCCTGGTATTGTTTATAATTTTTTTTTCATTTGTTTTATAAAATCACATTTTAAATTGCAAATCACAATTTTAACCAGAAAAATCGCAATTAGATTTTTTCTCCAAATCGTGCAGCCCTAGCTTTGAGAATATGTTTGAGATCACAAATATGAACCAGATGCTAAATGTACTGGGAATTGAGCTCTGGCAAAGACAGTGATGATGATATAAAACATCTGCTCAAATTGAAGATCCAAAAGTTAACAAAATTTGCTTTATTTTATTCTTCTGTTATTGTTACTCTAATATCAGGAGAGTTTTATGTAATTGGAGATCCATAGACCCTAATATGTAATAATGATTGGCGAAACATTCATGCATTTAATGGTTAATTAAATTGATAAAGTAAAGACATTTACAATGTTACAAAACAATATTTTTTCAAATAAATGCTGTTCTTTTGAAGTTTTCATTCATCAAATAATCTTTAAAAAAAACATGATTTCCCCAAAGATATTAAGTAGCACAACTGTTTTCTACACTGATGATAATAGGAAATGTTTCTTGAGCACAAATCAGTATATTAGAATGATTTTTGAAGAATCATGTGACACTGAAGACTGGAATATATTATAAAATATATTGAAATAAAACAATTATCTTAAATTTTAATAATATTTTACAATATTACTATTTTTACTGTATTTTTGATCAAATAAATTCAGCCTTCGTGAGCATAAGAGACTTCTTTCAAAAAAATTAAATCTTAGCGACCCTAAACTTTTGAACAATAGAGTATTTGTAGTTGCTTTACTTTGTAGATAAATTTGTAGTCATTTAGCACTGTTCTTTGGACTAACAGAAAGGTGTGCTTAATGGAGTGATTACGGCAGGAAAATTTGATGATTAATACATTGTACTAATACATTGTACCTGCCGCAGCCAGGCACTATAACTGCTTGAACACGCCTTTTTGTGTATATCTGCTCTTTCCAGCTCCCTACGTCAAGGTCTATTTGCTGGAAAACGGTGCGTGCAAAGCCAAAAAGAAAACCAAGATTGCTCGAAAGACGCTCGATCCTTTGTATCAGCAATCGCTGTTGTTCGAGGAAAGTCCGCAGGGTAAAGTTCTCCAGGTAAGAAGCGAGTTTCATTTGTTTGTTTTCGGTATACCTCCATAGTCCACCATTATTGTGTACTGACCACTGAATGTGTCTTCAGGTAATAGTCTGGGGAGATTACGGCCGCATGGACCACAAATGTTTCATGGGAGTCGCACAGATTCTTTTAGAGGAGCTGGATCTTTCTAGTACAGTGATTGGTTGGTACAAACTGTTTCCCCCATCATCATTGGTCGACCCGACCTTAGCTCCTCTCACTCGTCGCGCTTCCCAGTCATCGCTGGACTCTTCAGGGCCACCGGGCATCATCAGGTCCTAGTGAATGGACAGGAGCGAGATGCAAAACAAAACACACGACCCAGTGGACCAAGGACCCGAGGCAACAATCAGAACCGGAGCGGAAGATAAAGAGACAGACGGACAGAATCATGATCAAAGCTTTGCTGAAGCCTGACAATCACTTCTCTGTTTTACTTTTGATCTTTGGGTTGTAGAGATTTCCTTTGATCCACTCTGCTCCTTTACTGCATGTTTTGTTGCTGAGATGACGATTCGACCCAAATAAAAAGAGAAGGAAGGGAGAGGCACCCGAAACGCGACCCGCTTCGTTTGACAGGAAGCAGAGCCCACAGTGGTTCCGGTAGCCTAGATCGTTCTGGTCAGTCAGCGTATTTTTCTTCTCACATGTGTATGTGTTTCAGAGTTGGCGAGAGTGAGAGGACAGCACTGCCCCTCCTCTATATTGCACTTACAGGAAGTCCCTCTGCTGAAAGACCAGAGGTCGAGGGTTAAATGTCAAGATTTAGTCTTCTCAGAGAGTTTCCTCTCTGCATCACGGATGCTGCATCCGAGGCCCCGCCGTGTGCCGGTCTGGCACGAACTCAGACTCAGATTGTGTGACTGCAGTGTGTGTGTGTGTGTGTGTGTGTGTGAGTGTGCGTTTGCGTCTAATAAGGCAGGGACGCCTGAGAACCTTTTAAGTCTGTTTACAGCAGTCGCCACAGACTGCTTTGCCTTTTCACGTTACTGTTGATTTGGTAAATAGGCACACTTTGTAGAATGTGAAAACATGCTTCATGTTTTCTGACATTTGTGTCATATGAGCTTCATGGAAGACACAAAACCAATTGTATTTGATTCACTGGGACTGTAAGAAGTTGCCACTATCATTTAGGTTTCTTCAACCCTAACAGGAAACTCCGGAAACGGTCACTACATGCATTAGCTCACTAACACGTTCGACTTTGCAGAGTTCTTGCTATCACAAAACATATCGTACTAACATTTCAGAGCATTTTGAATTCTATTTCGTTTGGTAAAGGACCTGTACATACCGATATTAGAATTTCTACCTGACTAGAGTTTACATTATTTTAATGCAAGCACAATTGCTTGATTTTTGAACAAAAAAAGAGAAAAGTTTAAGCTTTGGGGGATTGATAATAATAGTGGAAAAAAAAAAATCAGAAGAGGCCAAAATCGTAAGCTTCCTATTTTTAGCTGTTTGTCACTGGTTTTCGGTTTAGTTTATTATAAAACGAATCTCATGGATCCCCCCTGAGCATTTTGAATGTGACAGTGAGACGTGGTCTCTGAAGAAGACCGCTCGCCACCAACACGGGGAACAGCATGAATCTGGAACTGTTCCAAGTTGCATGCACATTTTGTAAAACAAGACAGATGAGAAAAAAAGAGACTACAATAAGTGTGTGTTAGTTCCACAAACTGTAGGCCAGCTTGTATGTTGCATGTACTTGTACAGTTTGCTTGTACTTGATATAAATAGATTATCAAATAAAACGAAGCCATTCATTCCATGTGTGGGCATTTGGCCGGGTTCAGCCATACACACAGGCCTTATTTTGGGGCTGAATGTCTATAAGAATTTTTAAATTGTTTAGTTCCCTTCTTTTTTTAACCCCCTTTTTTTCTGTACCCTGGATGGATAAATAAGTGCTGTACTGTAGTACTCAGCAAACTCAAGGCCCTATTTTATTGAAGATGTTGGTGTTCACTGTAGTCTGTACTACTGTGGGGCTAAAACTAAGGTAGAAAACCTGTATAAAAACTAGAGCTATATGTATATGGAATATAATTATGAAAATCACAATGACTTAGAGATATATCGATATTGAAACAGAGTGTATCAAGTAAACATCACTTACGTACATGCATATATTGTAAATATGAGTCTGCAAAGAAGTTTACTTATATTTACAAAGCGGCCCCATTCAAGTTAATGGATCAGTGCTCTGTCTCTTGGTTCTGCTGAGCGGAAGAAGGGATGCCTCCAAAGTTTTATTTTAGTGATGCCCAATCTGACGAGAGAAATTTGGACCTCTACCACCCTGTTGCTTTATCATAAATGCTCATGAATCCTCGTTTCATTGAGAAGTTTACTTTATATGCCTGGTTTTGGCAGACTTATTTACTTTGTCAGTATTATTCAAGGATACTGATTGTTTACAGTTCATGTGTTCCACTGAAACAAAATTGAAAGTATTCACTGCAACATTTCTTGTTTGTACAGCAGACGTGGCTCAAATAATGTGTATGTTTTATATTCAAGAGTTCATTTTTATTATTTACAAATAAAAGACTGTGTGGAAGAAGTTTTGTGTACTCATTTTCTTATTTGCGTTTTCAATGATGTGATTCTAGCTTTTTTATTACATTTTTTAAACTTTTTTTTTATAAAAAAAAATATTTAAAAAGTGGAAGAAAATGTGTGTACTAAATTTAAACATTTGAAAAATATTTTGCTTTTCAAATATGTGATGCACTGTAAAAAAAAGAATTGTTGATTTAACTTACAGTAAGTTACCTGGTTGCCTTAAAAAGTTTGAGTTCATTGAAATTAAAAAATTGAGTTTATACAATGAAGGCGATCGGTTTCAGCAACAGAAACTCAAAATATTACGTTATCTGAACCACATTAATTAAGTTGATTTGACAAAAGAAAAAAACGTTTTTGAAAATATTTTTTTACAGTGTACTACATTTTTTCATTATTATTATTATTTTTAGAAATATTAAATTAAACGTGAAATGTAATATTGATAATTAAAAAGACTTAAGATCAAATTTGGTCTATGCCCTCAAACCAAATAGAGGTCTGTCCAGTAATGTCCATCAATGCATCATACTGTAGTTAATGGCAATCCAATCCCTCCCCCACGTGGAGGGAAATAGCACTACACAGTTCCTTCCTTTTGTTTATGGTTTACTTGCATTTGTTTAATTTTTCAATAGTTGTGCAAGGTCACTGCTTAACAATTGCTAAAAATACCTTTTCTGTCAGTGCTTCAGATTTCTGGAAATGTGACAATAGACTGTGTTGCATTTATGTAACCAGTGAGCAGCTGTTCAGAGTCTAATGCATAATTCAATTATCCAGCTAATTGTAATTTAATGTCAGTGTCTGTTTAGGTGAGCTATAAAAGTAGCCACTCTAAAGTCTAGTGAAACATGGCCTTAAAGATATAGCAGCAGTTGTCCTAGAGATGCTCAGCCTTGCACTAAATTACTTGGATGATGTTATGTTTTTAATAATGACAGATTTGGTGTTGCTTCAACATTAACTCACTGCTGCTAGTAATGCTGGGGCAACGGTTAGCAACACAGAACAAGAACCAAATTTGTTATTAGAGCATAATATTACACAGATGCTTCACCACTGAAAATCAAATCAAGCAGCGGCATGTCTGGAAATCATGACGTCATTGCACAGTTTGTTGGATTGTAAAAAATATTGCTGTTTTTTCCATAAACTGAATCAACTGAATAAACTGAAATCAAAAACAGGCAATGATGTTAAACAGAGTAATGAGGCAAGAAGGCATATGTAGCACATTTTACTAAAGTGCTACATTAGAAAGAGAAAATAAAGACAAAAGTGTAAACATTAAAGGTTTTAAAACATCAAAATAAAATAATAATAATAAGAATTAGAAATACACCACCAGAACCAAAGGTAAGAAGGGAAATTTGATGTAGTAAATATGAAATAAGCTTAAATAAATTTGCAAATTATATATATATATCTTTGGTTAAATACACCAGTGTTATTTTACTATTATTTTTTATACTTGCTGGCCACTTTATTAGGTACACCTTGCTAGTACCGGGTTGAACCCACTTCTGCCTTAATTCATCATGGCATATATTTGCTGGACATGTTCCTCAGAGATTTTGGTCCATATTGTCGTTAGCTTCATGTAGTTGCTGCAGATTTCTGAGCTGCACATCCATGATGCAAATCTCCCGTTCCACCACATCCCAAAGGTGCTCTATTGGATTGAGATCTGGTGACTGTGGAGGCCATTTGAGTATAGTGAACTCATTGTCATGTTCAAGAAACCAGTTTGAGATGATTTGAGCTTTGTAACATGGGCGAGTTTTCAAGACGGAAGTAGCCATCACAAGTGGTCATAAATGGTAGGACATTGTCAGCAACAATACTAAGTGGCCCAAAGTTCGCCAAGAAAATCTCTCCCACACCATTACACCACCAGCAGCCTGAACTGTTGATACAAGGCAGGATGGATCCATGCTTTTATGTTGTTTATGCCAAATTCTGACCCTATCATCTGAATGTTACAGCAGGAATTAAGACTCATCAGACCAGGCAACATTTTTCCAATCTTCTACAGTCCAATGTTGGTGAGCCCATGCGAATTGTAGCCTCAGTTTTCTGTTCTTAGCTGACAGGAGTTGCACCCGGTGTGGTCTTCTGCTGTTGCCCATCTGCTTCAAAATTCGATGTGTTCAGAGATGCTCTTCTGCAGACCTTGGTTAACGAGTGGTTATGAGTTACTGTTGCCTTTATATATGCTCAAACCAGTCTGGCCATTCTCCTCTGACCTCTGTCATCAAGGCATTTTCTCTCACAGAACTGACACTCACTGGATATTTTCTCTTTTTCTGATCGTCTGTAAACCCTAGAGATGGTTGTGTGAAAACCCTAGCAGAAAAACTCAGACCAGCTCGTCTAGCACCAACGACCATGCCACATTAAAAGTCACTTAAATCAACTTTCTTCCCCATTTTGATGCTCAGTTTGAACTTCAGCAGATCGTCTTGAGCATGTCTACATGCCTAAATGCATTGAGTTGCTGCCATGTGATTGGCTGATTAGATATTTGCGTTAACGCGCAGCTAAACAGGTGTACAGTACCTAATAAAGTGGCCGGTGAGTGTATTATTATAATGTTAATATTTTGAATTAGCTTTTATTTCTAGATTTTCAGTTTTCATTTGAATTGTTCAAATTTTAGCAATTTTGTTTTGTTGTTATTTTTAGTTATTTTTTTGTATTTCTATGCAGCTTTAATTATTTTTTTATTTCAGTTTTAGTTTTACTAACTTTAGTACTTTAATTTTTTTATAGTTTTAGCTTTAGTTGACAATAAAAGCACTGATCTATTTTGGACCAATGGTATGTACAAACACTAACAAATGAATGCACAGCTTGATCATCAAGGAGAACATAGCAGGGCACTCTCAATGCCCCTGATGTTTTTTTGGGAGAAGGAAAAGGTCAAGAATGTCAGCAAGCAGCTGGAACCCAGGTGCTTTTTTCGAGACCAAACCTATTTTTGTCCACCATGTACTGCAGACGCCCACCTGAAGCAGAGAATTCAACGGTAAGTGGACAACAGCTGTACCATCAACCAGGTCCAACAATGTGTGAGTGGTTGAATCTGAACGCCTTCAATAGGAAGAAATAACAAGACAGTAAATTACAAAATGATTTGATATGGAGAAATGTAGGTGTGGGAAGCTAACTGTGAAGAAATCAGTGCAGAAAGCACTGGAGTTTCCGATGCTATTTGAAAACATTTAAGCTGTCAGCGGCAAATTTGCTTTAATCATACAGAAAATATCTGCAACATATTTGTACTTTGTTGTAATATCTTGCTACACTAAAATGACTGAACTGTCTGTATGTTTAGCAATAAATTGGACATATTTGCATCGAGAAAAACAATCGCTATGTTCATAATGGAAAACTATAGCTTACATCATGATTCATGAATACTGTATACTGCCTATACAACAGTGAAACAATAGCATTATGCAACTTTTCAAACAATATGCTACATTTTATAAAATTATAGTTTGTGTAAATAATATTGCAATTGTATAATAATAGGTCAAAAATGGGGGGAAATACAGCTGTAATTGATTAATTTGTATTAGATTTAGTTTTAGTTTTATTTTAGTTTAGTTTTAGTTTTATTTAGTTTTAGTAATAAACCCGCTTACAGTCATATGTCACACTGCAAATTGAAGATTATGTTCAGCACATTGCATTGTGGGATACATTTCTCTGTGGCGTGTACTTTGTTGTAAACTGCACCTTTTGGCAAACGTATTAAGAGTAGGCTACTCTACATACATAATTTTGCATAATAAAGTTTATACCGCAAAAATAGTAGGAGTTAGTATCCTGTTCCGAACGTTATACTTTACCAATAATATATCTCCACCTGTCCATAAGAGGGTAAGGTTCTGAGGAGCAGTCCATTGTTTCCTGTACCGCTCGAATCTAGTTTTGTGATGGCAAAGGATTTTCTGTGGGTTTCCAATCTGTATTAAATGTGATGAGATAAAAGGAGTGTACTGTAGTGCAAAATAGTAAGAAATCGCGTTTTTTTCTATTGAATTGTCTTCGTGAGTTGCACCGATAAATAAACTCGCAGCACTTCAAGCGAAATGACTCTTATGAGCAGGTTCTTTTAGTGAATCATTCGAATAGACTCACTGAATGAACTCCCTGAATCAGTCAGAGTAGTTACTGAATCATCATCTGACTCAATGACGGAACTGCAAGTTCTCGTTTAGTGATATCAATCTCGAATCGAAGTTTATGAGTTTAAGTATTTGGACAATAGCTGAAAAAATAACATTATATACAAAATAAGTATGCCTAACCTGCGGAAAGTATAATAATCTGCAATGGTTCACGTTCTGAGCAGGTGAATAAGTCAGCTGTAGACACTGTGAAACAGGTAAAGTACATTCATAAACTCAGTGCTGTTGCACTGCCAGTCAGCTGTTAATGGAAAGTGTCTGTTCTTGTCTGGTTTCAGACTGAAATGAAACCAGTGCCGTGAAAGATTTCAAACATTTTTTAAACAGGGGTTGATTTATGGCCAGTCTTGCAAATATGTAAAAATGCATATCTTGCGCTCCATTCTTCAAATGAATCTATTGCTAATATTTTAAGACTCGTTACTCATTTCTCTTTGCCTTGATCCTCATACTCATAGCTTTTTTATGACAGGGGTTATTGGAGAGCTTGTCTGGGTTCTCATCACCGTGCCATGTATTTTCATGGTCGGTCGAGTCATGTAAATTCTGCAGAAATGTGTTTTAGGTTGATGGATTTTGTGAAGGAGGCCTTAACATTTAGGGGCTTTAGTAAACTATCTGTTGATTCACAGTGCTTACAATTATGGCCAAACCATAAGTTAGTTTTTACAGTGCAATCTAACCTCTAAATCAGTTAAACTGATTTGATTTTGATTTTTATATTACATGATATAAAACGACTGCAGCCCTGATGAGAGATAGGCCTACCCCACTTCCCTATCATATTACAGTTTTTCTCAGTTGCTTTGGCACATTTCTCGAATCCTTAAAATTTGCAAAACAGTATGTTCATTTCTCGAAACAATTTGTACAAACAGCACAACATATTGGATTACCTGCAAAAGCCTGTCACCTGCTCAAAATCCTTAGTTCATCTCTCATAATCAAGTATTTATGTCAGTGAACATATCAGTGCCATCAGAATGACAAGTCCTTGTGTCATTGTTCTCGAACAAGATAGTCAAAATGCTTAGCCATGTTGTCAATATAACAGTGATGAATATTTCAGATGTAAACTATGGCTACAGTTTTTATGACAGTGATTGAAACTGCACAAGACTGCACTTTGTATGGCATATATCAATTTTAACAGTACAGTTGGACACATCATTGTATATGGGAGATTGATTGCAAAAGATTGGACAGGATTCAGTTTTGTATTTACTGTTTGTCTGTTTGTCATTACTGTAAAATGTCCTTGTGATAAATGAAAAAGACAAGACTATATACATACACTGTATATATGTATTCATGTGTATGTGTGTGATATAGTATGTATCTGTATAAAGTTCATTTAGCCTACTATACTCTAAGTGTAAAGCAAGTGTAATATGCTACTGTAAGTGTAAAAATGCTACTGTAATATTAATATTATAGCATGCATACCATATTAGAGTGCAGTGCACATTGCTGAAATACATACATGTTATGTCTATGAAATACTTGAATGATTGAGGAAAAGGTTTTTCTCCCAACGTTCGGCTGCACCTTTAGACTCGCATAAGCCATTGTAAGGTCATGATTGAGAACATTGTTTACAATAGTGGTCCTTATTTCACCAGAAACGTGCCTACGCCCCCTTTGCTTTATCTACCTCTTCCTCTGTTTTGCATCCCTACCCTTCTACCACACATCCTTACTCCTCTTCTTCTTCCCAGCTGTTGACCCTATTTGTTTCCATGTTGTTCTTCCATTATCAGAAATTGTTACTCTTGTGTTGTACTCATATGCTTTCCAGTTGAAGATTCATGACATGCATCTTTGAGCTGTTTTAGAGAACTGGTTGGGTCATTGGTTGATCTAATGCTTTACATTTCCCTGAATACATTATTGAAATTCAGGATTCACCTGCAAAATTCATCAATTCAGGACACATTTACAAAAGTCTAATAGAAATGTATAGATAATATACTATATACACATTGTGATAACTAGGTCAACCATTTTGCATTTAATGACTTATGCGATGAACTAATGACTAGATGTTTTGAGGGGTAAGACTATTCAACAGAGAACCATATAATACATTTTGAGCAACATGATATTAGCAATTGATAGTGTAGGAAATAGCAGACAGTTGTACATAATCAATTGCATGAATGTACTAAAGCATTTGCAATTTGTTCAAAAGAATGAGAAACTGCTTTTATGATGTGCACAAGTGACTAGATGATGTGGTGGTTGAACAAGTAGTTTTGAGAATTTCAGTTCTGATCTGAGAAATGTGCCAAAGCGACTGAGAAAAACTATAAGCATTTAGGGAAACACACTATTAGTAGAATAGTAGCCTATAGCGGTAGTAGTTTTATTATTTATTTATTTTTGCTTTTATGGTATTAAGCTTAAAGTATGGTATACTTCTACAATTTCACGTTAAAGCAATAGGGGCCTCATTTTGTAAATGAGTAGGCCTAATTTTCAAGGTTTTTTTTTTTTTTTTTTTGCTGTATTAAAAGACTCACACCACTAGAGGGTACTGTTGTTAGCTGTGCATGAACCTTCCTGGATACATTCCTGGATAAATGAGTTATGTCATTAGAAAAATAGTAAATACAAATACATTTTTATGGTCATCATAGTAATGTGTGAATGTCAAAAAAGCCCACCCTCATCAGCACAATGATTACATTTTAGATAAAATTGTTCTGTCCATAACAATTGATGCTTAAAGTTCATTTACAGATGTTTTTAACATTTAAGTACAGCAATAAATTTGAACTTTGCATACAATACATTCAAATAAATTGCTTTGTTTTATAATAACTTGCAATTCTAAATTATGTTGACTTACTAAAAGCTCAGGTCTTGACTGCCAGGATTGCTAAATAATATATATATATATAGATAGATAGATAGATATAGATATATAGATATATGATATTTGTAAACACAAGGTGTTCTTGTTCATTTGGCTTATTCATTTGCCTTTCTGCTTCTCCCTTGGCAGTTTTGTTAATGAATGTGTCAATCTTTTGCACAGCTGTAAGAAAAGCCCATATGGCATAATTATGCATTATATAAATCTATTCTTATTGTGAGTATATATATATTTTTTAAATCCACTCTATTTGCACATTGTGCAAAAAAATCAGTAGTGACAGCATTTGATGATGATACTAAGGTACCAATGATAATGCTATCCTGGAAGATTTCCCTGAATTGATGGTCAGTGAAGAGCTGAACAGCTGAATTTGGCATCTCTCGCTCTCTCTCTCTCTCTCTCACACACACATACACACACACACACACACACACACACACACACACACACACACACACACAATTTAATGTGATTTTTTTTTAAGCCAAAGTATTTGAATTAGCCATGCATAATGAAAAAATAGTGGGGGGAAATCGAGTCTAACAGGGCAACCTAATAAGCATAAAACTGATAATATTAAAAGAATAAAACTTGTGATAGAGAGACAAGTGTAAAAGAGCACTCATAGTGCACCAACTTCCCCTGCTTCCCTCTGTTGAATGATGAAGAAAACACTAACATTATATAGGCTACCAGGTAGAATATAAAATAAAAAAATAGTTATATACAAATATGTAGAATGCAATAAAATATCGTTCACATCATTGAAATATGAACAGTTTACTTGCTAATTCAACTGTATACCGCTTACCGGCTTATTTCTTTTCAGATCACGTGGTTTGTCTGGCAGCGGCTCCGCTAGTTCTGTGGGCTCCGTGATTACCGGATCAGACTGAAGCGATTTCAATTGAGCCCCGTTTAGGAACCCAGAAAGACTCAGTTATGAGCCTAAGTCTTGTTGGTTGGTGTCTATATAAAGTGTCTATTGAGGAGAATCTGTTCTGCCACCACAGTAAGTAGAAAACTATTGTAGTTAATTCATACACATCACTTTTGTAAGTCGATTCAAGATGATGGGGGCACAGGGGTGTTAAATGTTTGTGACAGAGAGATCCCCCAAGCTTGATTAACTTTATCGCAGTACATTTTTGGAGGACATCGTCAGCTGAGTCTCCAGAAACAGACATTTTACGCATAAATGTGTTGTGTTTCATCCGATCCGCTCAGAAGGGAATGAACGCGCAGTTCTCTCTCAGCTCGACATAAATGGGCATTTGCAGAGAGCGAATGGCGATCCAGAGCATTTGGGAATGCATCTTATTGATCATATTGTGAATTAATATTATTAATTATTAATATTGAAATGACTAAATTTCGCAAACAATTTAATTTTTTTTTTTTTTTTTTTTTTTAATTCCGGACATATAGGCTACATAAACTGTTTTGTAAATATGTAAAAACATGTAAATAAATAAAAACATCAACAGTATATGAGTAGCCTATATAACACCAGCAGCCTATGTTTTTACCTTTAAAAAAAAAAAAAAAAAAAATAAAAACTTTAAGTAACCACAAAAGTTAGGCTATCCTCCTTATTTGTCAACGCGGAAGTAAGGGGTTTTCTGTGAATGTGCGAGATTTCTTATTTATTAGCCGCTAACTCTAAAACTGTTTGCGCTACAAACCAGCGTGTTTATAATTAAGACAATAGGCTACATTAAAATAATATGGTAAGAAATACCAGTCTGCAATATCAAGCAGCATAACGAGCTGTTTTGTACAAATAACTGAAAGCAAATGACACCGGAAGCCAGACACATTAAAATTACAAATGGCCGCGCCCGCTCTTACCTGAAAAATAAGGTGGATAGAAAACAAGTTAGCACACTTGATAGACGCCCATGAACAGAAGTCATAAGCCAAAAGGAATCGATAGGCCTATCGCAAGTAGCCTATGACAAAAAAAAAATTGCTAACTTGGGTGATTGGAATGCAAAATTATAATTTCGGTTGCTCGCTCCCTCCCAGTTCACACCCTGTTTTCAATAACGACAAAAGTTAGCGTGCACTAAATATGCTCAGAAGTAACTTTCGCGCCAGTAGGTAACCATAGCAACAGTACGCTGCATAAGCGCTTATCGGACGGTAAACATGACTACTGTCATTCTTTATCACCTTTTGCACATTTACTGTAGTTGTAGTTTAAGTATATACTGAAAACGTTTGTATTGTAACGTAGTATTTTGGATGAACCTCAACAGATTGCGGTTCGAAAATCACACTAAATTTATAGCCTACTGACAGAAATTCTCTTAAAAAGACGACCACACTGTTCGCGTATTGAAGCGAAAGCTTCATAAAGCTGAAAATTTGTCTATATTGGGTGGCTAAGTACTACATTAGATCTTGTCGGCACATTTGAACTGGAATAAAGTAGCGTATGATTTACAGTACACAGAGGGAGAGAGAGAGCGCGCGAGTGAGTGTTACGTTTAATGTCGGGTGATGCCCTCCCCTCGCCAAATCTCCTCCACTGATATGGTGACGCTCCTTCAAAACTCCAATCGCACGACGGCGAGCGCAGATTGCTTGAGTCATCTGAAGGTTCATAACTTTACCAAATCTTTCATAGCTTTGATGCAAATGAGCTGGATGCCTGCACTTGTTTGTAGGTGTTCCTGTTATATATAATCTCAACGAGAAGATAAAGAGAAGAACAATAAAATACTCAATGTTTTTACACAGGAGACTGTAAAGCTCGTCTACAGACTCTTTATATGTGCGCACCGCTGGTGCCAGACGCGCGTTTCCAGCCTGCGCTGGTGATGCGATGCCCCGCAACCACAGCGGCGATGAGGGCGGTACTGGTCTCTGGATGAAGACCTCGCAGCACTATGGCATGAAAGATGTTGAAGCCGGTCGTGGGACGATGAACAACGCGACCAGGACGGTCGACAGTTTGCTGTCGGCGCCGGGCACAACAGGTGCAGGAGGCTCGGAGAACCAGAGGAGAAAGCAGGGCGCCCGGCTGAGCCTGCTGGGAAAACCGCTCGCCTACAGCGCGCAAAGCGGCCGGAGAAACGCGCGCTACAGGAAGCTCCAGAACTACCTCTACAATGTCCTGGAGCGACCGCGAGCCTGGGCATTCATTTACCATGCCTTTGTGTAAGTCACTCTTTTTATTAATAACATTATGAATGTTAACAACTGGAGTTTACCTGTTAAGTTATTTTATATAGCCTACTGTATGACATTTATGCATTTTATTTTAAATGTCTCCTTTCCTTTCAGTGAGTGAATCCCAATTGTGTTTGAAATGCTTAGCTTTTGTTTGTCTAAAAGTTATATGAAAGAAATATAGGGATGTAGAGAATTGTAATCTGCTGTGCTAATAGCTTCATATTCCAGTCTCTTTTGAAATATAACAGTTTGACAGAACCTAATGACTTGTTCTACTAGAGTAATTCAGGGTTTTTAAAAATGTCTCTATAGGCACAGTAGTAAAAATTGTTTGATCATTGATCTTGCAGTGCCCTTTGATTGACTTGATCATTTGTCATTTAAATGCACCAGTGAGGTTTGCATTATGGTGTGTATATGCTATTAATGTTACTGGTAAATTTATGATTATAGCTTTTCAGAGATTTTCTGTAAGCTCCCCAAGAGAGATGCTCTCTATATGACCTCAGTTTAAAGGAAAATGCATGTACTCTGACATACTTTTTATGCTCAGATTGTTGCGTCTGTTGACATGTTGTTAGGAGCGTTTGTAAGGAGGAAGCTGAGCTGTCGGATGGTGAGACTGGAGCGCTGCGCTGTGCTGTAAGACAGGATGTTGTTGTTTTATTTGTGCTGAGAGGACAGCTGAGGTCATAGAGGTTAAGTTGTTACATCTGCAACAACGCATTGTCCCACACTAGTCAGAAACATCACAGAATCAGCACACTTGGACTGGGCTGCGTGATTGAATATGCTATCAGTAGGGAAAAAATTCAAGAGAGGAACCAAGTAGCTTTTACACAAGTTGCTACTTGGATGTTATCGGTAATTTCGTTTTCAAACATATTTGTTTAGCATTTTGTTCTGTAGCAAATGATTCACATAATTATAAAGGATATTGCATATGGTTTTTGAGGGTTTAAGTCAAACTCAGATTGTGTGTGTGCATAAAAAAAGAAATACTATAAATGCGGTGAGAGAATGAAGAAAATCCTTTGAGACTATTGGTTTTAAAAGGCTGTGTGAAAGAAGACATGGGGGACTATTTGAAGTCAATGAACAATCAATCACAACCACAATCTTGCTTCATCACCACTGTGCCCTTAAGCAAACCATATGCTGCTTCTGCTGTTTCCGTCATGTACACAAATCTTTGTAATGAATAGTCTAATAAATGTCATATTATTAAGTAACAATAATACTCATTTTGTTTCTTGTGCCAGTATGCTTGAGGGTCAGATGTACAGTAGGAACATATGTCCCATGTGAACATGCGCTTGAGTAATTTTATCATTATGAAGTCATCATTCAGAGCTCGAGCCTGATCTTGAAATGTTATAACTTATATTTGAGTGAAGAGGTCATTATACATCACACTTGCTATTCCGTAAGACATAAGTTAGTTAAAATGGTATGCTGCAGTTTTTAAGCCGAAATTCTCAAATATACCCTCTTAAATGCTCTTAAAAACACAAATTTGTTCTAAAAGGGATTTATGCTTGATAATTTGGTACTGTAAGAAACATTTAAGTCTTTTTTTTTTATTATATGCCGTTTAATGAAAATAACGAGCCGTAAACAGATCATTTAATGTATAAATTATAAAAATGATAAAGATTAAAATGTTTGAGGTTAATTGCTCATATGTGACCCTGTGACCACAAAACCAGTCATAAGTCGCACAGGTATATTTGTAGCAATAGCCAACAATACATTGTATTGTATTGATTAATATGATTTTCAGTTTGTTTCAATTGCTTTTATGAATTGATTAGATACTGGCAAGTCTGAAATGATATAATCTTGCCTTGTTGTTTGTGTGTTGGAAAATCAAATGATAGAATTCTGACTTTTGTGGGGTTTTCAGCAAGGCACCCATACCAACATACAGTACATGCAGTAGCATTTAATACAGTACTATACTGTATGCCACATGTGAGACTATAATGCACTAGTCTTTTGTTAAAATGACTTTCTGTTTAATAGGTTCTTTAAATGGAAAAGATTTTCAGAGGCCATATCAATAACTCGCAGTTGTCTGCTCACCCAGCAAATGTTTTTACAGCGCATCAAAGCTAGTTAATTTATCTCTTTGAGATGAGCAGATTACAGAACTGCAGCTGAGCACATTTCACCAAGGTTAAAGCTCTGCGCCACCCCAAAACCACACCTCAGTATCAGCATCAACAAAATCTTTTGATCGCCTTTGCTAATGCTAAACATAACCCTCTCTGATAATCATAATTGACACTCATATAATTTAACGAGGGAATTTTTCTATGTGCAATAAACAAACCTCCCTGTATCCTTTCCGTATATGCATTAATACATGCAGTTTCACCAACACAAAGAACACATTATTCTGCCCTCATGAACACTTCATCATTAAAGCCACATTCAGTTTCCTTTATCCCCTCAGAAATCACATACATTCTTTGAGAATGAAAAAGGAAATTGCACAGTAGGTGAACACTGCCGTAATCATCTGTGTCGGTACGTCATGCTATAGTTAGATTCAAGCCTACTTTATATGACTGAGAATTCATCTGGTTTGAGGTAGAAGTTCATTGAGTTCCCCATTCAAATTTCCTACCTGTGCTCCATTTCATGGTTTAGAAAACTGGATATTCTACTTACAGTAGATGGTTTAGATTGACTTAATGCTGAGTTATTGAGGGTGATTTGTACCACACGCTGTGGCAATGGCTTTTATATCGTAACAAAATATTTCAAAGTTCCCACCTGTAATGATCTCCTGGACTCCACTGTGACACAGAGAGCAATAAAGGGTCTCTTGTTCTCTGTGCACTCAGAAAGGTGCTCTCGTTTGCCACTGGCCCGGTTGGACAGGCAGAATGTGATATATACAAGAGCCAGCCAACTAACATTAGAGAATTTTCTACTTCGGCTTAAGATGTCAGGTTGGATTTAATCTTATTTCCTTACACAGGAATTCAGAAGGGAAATTAGGAGATGTCAGTCTTTAGTTTCATTTGTCTTTTCAAGCAATATAGTATAAATTTACTGAATCAATATTGACATTAAGTACCAATTTTCTAGCACCGTTTGACTGTGTAATCAGATCTGCTTAGAGTACTACTAGAGTACTGCTAGAGTTATGCAACACTTAGTTCGGGTCCTAATATAATTTGATTGACCAAGCTTTTCACAGTTCATCACTGCATTTTTCTGTGTTTGCAATGGTCCTGATTAGATATGTGTTTTTTTTAACCTGGATTAAGGGGCATGTTTTTCTTGAGCCGTATAAACTGTTGTTGTGTTTTCATTTAAGATTAATGCACCTGTTTGATGGAGAAGACCATTGACGCACTGGCCACAGACGTGGCCCAGTCACTTTCACTCCCGTCATTGTCGTAATCAAAATGCATGCTGCTGTTGCTCACGTTGGAAGGTATATGGAAACAGTGTTGGCTCTCGCTTAATGGAAAAAAGGTTTTAGACAGGTTACAGATGCAAAAAAAGTGCAAAGAGAAGGCAATAAACAGGGTGTCATGTCTGTGTTCCAGTGGGAGTATGAATGGTAGGGGGAAAGGCCTTTGAAAAGGACACTGTTTGATCACGTCAGGGGCTCCTGACACAAGACAGACCTCCAGGAAGAGCTGCAGCCCTCAGACAGGCACTGTTTGAGCATGTTGAGTTGCCAGCCGTGTTGAGAGAAAAGTAGCAGCGTGGAACATGGATCTAAGCATTTGGACATTTCTGTCGTACTGTGTATCATCACTTGCAAATGAACTAATCTATCATTAAAACGTTCTGTCCTTTGAAAGAAATAACTTCCTGACTAACCTGAAGTAGTGGGAAAAAAACACTGTTTTTTGAAATGCGTTACCTAGGCCCACACAGAATACAATAGCGTTCAAAAGTTTGAGATTGATTTTTTTCATGTTTGTGAAAGAAGACTCTTATGATCACCAAGACTGCATTTACTTAATAATATAAATCACAATTACGTCACATTTAAGTTTTCTATTTAAATTTATTGTAATGTATGTATTTTACAAATGTATTTTATTCCTATGATGGCAAAGCTAAATTTTCAAGAGCCATTACTCCAGTCTTCAGTGTCGCATGATCTTTCAGAGATTCTAATATTCAGATTTGGTGCTCAAGAAACATTTCTTATTATTATCATCAATGCTGAAAATGAGTGCTTAATATTTTGGCATTTTTTTCAGGATTCTTTGATTAATGAGATAATTTAATAGAACAGCATTTATTTGAAATAGAAATCTTATTGTAACAAAAAGCTTTACTGTCACCTTTTGATCAATGTTATGCACTCTTGCTGAATAAAAGTATTCATTTCTTTAAAAAAAAAACAAAAACAAAAAAAAATAGTACAGACACCAAACCTTTGAATGGTAGTGTTACAGTTTGTGCCAGCAGATTTTCACAGAATTGAAATGTGTGTTATTCAATGCTCCATCACTTATGTGTTTGTTTGTTCATTAAATATTTTGCCTAATTTGGCTCAGTTTAACACAGCTGACCCTGTTAAAATGAACTTTTCCTGAAAATCAGCGCAGAAAGTGTGCAAAAAGGCTGCAGATTCTGTTTGGACCTGCCTATACGACAACCACCGCTGCTCGAAACTTTCATTAAAATTAATGTTGGCATTAAGTTTAATAACAGGGAGACCATTAGCCAATAACAGTTTCTCAAAGCAACAGCACTGCTTTGTCGCTGTAATAGTTTTTCATGATATGGATGACGAATCAATAGAAAGCCTCATTCCCTACGCAAGGACGTTGTGATTCCGTTCTGCTGATTTAATTGTTTTAACCGGGTGGTGAGTAGTAAAACATCAGAAAGTGGTCTTATATTAGTTGCCCTTGCTGACAAGGGGCTGACTGATGGAGGCAGCCGTCTTCTCTTAATAGCAAACCCTGCAACATAAGTAGTCCGTATGGCTTGGCATAACCCAGAGGGGTTTCCCTGCCCAGCAGTGCCTAAGCAAACTGGGCTAAAGAGTAATTGCCTTGCCGGGAAATGCATGAGGGTCTTCCGTCGCTCACTATACTTTGTCTTTGATCTTGCCTGTCAGCATGAAGTGGTTCCCCTGATAGCGCAGCATTTTGGTATGAAGACAGGTGTGTACTGGGTACTGGGTTGACAGTTCTCTGTCTATTTTGAACTGATTACAACAACCTATGAATTATATTTTCCTTAAGGTTTTCTGAATCATTTCTCCGGTTTGCTTCCCAGGGACATTAGCAAGTAATTTCTATCTGCGTAGGAATTGACGCACATTCATGGTAGAGTATGTGCTGAACTTCTCAACTTGATGAAGAAGATTCTTTAGGTATTCAGATGTGTAGTATGACTACATTCTTAGACATATTACATCCATCACGCTGTCAGTGACCTTTGACCTGTGTGTTATTTGATCTTTGATTTATGACATACTAACAACAACTAAGGCAATATTTAGTACAATTTAAACATTAGGAACAACTTTCTTGCTTCCTTTAGCATTCACAATCGAAAAGAGCCTACCTAAATTTTCTGCCATTGTTTATATTACCATTACTACCATTCTAAAAGTTTGGGGCCAGTAAGATATATATATTTTAATTAATACTTTTATTCAACAATGATGCGTTGCTAGCATTCATTCATCTTCGGAACACAAATTAAGATATTTCTGATCAAATCCGATGGCTCAGTGAGGCCTCCATTGCCAGCTAGATAATTAACACGTTCAGATGCCCAGAAGCTACTAAAGACTTATTTAAAACAGTTCATGTGACTGCAGTGGTTCAACCTTGATGTTATGAAGCGACGAGAATACTTTTTGTGCGGCAAAACCCCCCCCCAAAATAACGGCTTTATTCAACTATCCAACTACAAGAATCTTTTGTTTCGAATCAGTGGTTCGGAGCGTGTGTCAAACTGTCAAAGTCACATGATTTCAGTAAACAAGGCTTCTTTACATGTTATTTTGTTTTTTTGGTGCACAAAAAGTATTCTCGTCGCTTCATAACATTAAGATTGAACCACTGTAGTCACATGAACTGTTTTAAATATATCTTTAGCACCTTTCTGGGTGTTTGAATGTGTAAATTAACTTGCTGGCAATGGAGGCCTCACTGAGCCATCGGATTTTATCAAAAATATCTTAATTTGTGTTCTGAAGATGAATGAAGGTCTTACGGGTGTGGACTAACCCTTTAAACAAATCAATTTCAAATAAATGCGGTTCTTTTTAAACTTTCTATTCAAAGAATCCTGAAAAAGTCACTATTTGCACAAAATATTAAGCAGCACAGTTATTTTCAACAATGATAATAATATGTTTATTGAATCTTGAGCACCAAATCAACATATTCAAATGATTTCTGAAGGATCATATGACACTAAAGACTGGAGTAATGGCTGCTCAAAATTAAGCTTTGCCAGCACAGGCAGAAATTACATTTTAAAAGTACACTATGTATCTTTTTTTTGTTCAAAATTAACAAAAGTTGCTCCAGCTATGGTGTGGGAGTGGCACAGGTTAGTCACAACGAGCTAGAATGGTTAACAATGAGCACACTAAATCTCGAACCTCTGGGGAATATGTCCTATTTCAAAAAAACAGGCATCCGAACCCAAGATATAATGACAGCGTTTATTGCGTTTCATCTGCATGCTTGACGCAAGTCTTTTATGATGAATGAAAAAAGAGCCACAGTGGCTTCCCTGATTGCAGCAACTTCCATTTTTATAGATATTTTGCACCAATTTCCCAGGAAGTGACGATTTTGTTCTCTTGAACATATGGGATGGAAACTGTTATTTTAAATTGTATTAATGTTTCACAATATTACTGATTTAACAGTATTTTTGACCAAATAAATGCAGTCTTGGTGAGCATAAGAGACTTCTTTCAGAAACATTAAAAAATCTTAGCGACCACAAACTTTTGAATGGTATAGTGTATAGCAGAGATGTATAATCAGACAGGGTCTGTTCTGTCTTCTCTCTGCTTTAGCATCTCCTCAGATGCCTGTAAACAATCATTAAACAAGAGGATTAGAGAGATTTAGCCTTAGTAGAAACAAATTCAAACAAATTAAAGTGTTTTTAGACACTTTCTACTCTTTATATCCGGTTACCCAGGGCCAGCATTAACACACAGTCATCCATCTTTAAAATAATAAAAATGACCAGCTCTCTCAGCTTCTCTTGGATGAATGCGAATCTCAATGTACTACATGTTGTGCCAGTAATTTTACCTTTAGGGCATTGATAAGTTAAGTGTAAATGGGCATTTTATTTGTTTAACCTGCTGATAAAGTACAATACTAATATTGTACAAATAATATTGTGCTCAAAGCAAATTAGCTGACTGGAGTTTATGTTTGTGTAACTCTGTTGAATCAAAGGTCAAAATCTCTGTTGCTGCAACAAGCTGGGAAGAATAAAACGCCGTCTCAGCATCATGCACGAAGCCTCTTTAATTGGATTTGAAAGATTCTGCTTTTGTTGTGGCAATTTTGCATGTACCCACTTTGAAATGATGCAATAGTGGCGTATTTGCACATGTGTTAGTGGCTAATGAAATACATAACTATGCTAATTTTCCCATATGTCATCAGGCACATAAGAGATGACTCATTAGAGCTACGTCTTATTCTTGTGTGTGATCCATTCGGTGTGCTGTCGGATAATATGAGACAGCTGAAGTTGGATTAGATTGTGTAGTCCTGAAGGATCAGATATGTTGAAACTGTTGCATATTTGGACTGCGTCATGTCTTAATACAATCCCCTTCTCAACCCCTGCACTTTACTGTCTCTCTCCTCAATCTTGTAAATTAAAGTCAAAAGCCCATACCTTTATAAAATAATTAGATTTAAGTTTTAGAGCAGTGGTGTGTTAAACCAAATGGTTCATTAGAGCAAAACTAAGACCTTAGAGGACTTTTTACCCTAAATGTCACAGATGTTGGCAGTCACTCTCAGGCTTGTTCTATAGAAGTGCCTTCACCTTACTTGGTCTAGATCAATGACAGAGGAGTCACCGTGTGGCATAATCCCCTCTGGACCTTGATGACTTCCTCCACCAATTTGGCAGGAGATTGTGGTAAACTTCTTCTGTTTACACAAAATATTTCCCTTAAATTGACCATTCAACCATGTCAATACAGTGGCCTTGGAGAGCTGGAAGATTATCTAGCCCTTACTAGTTCATCTCACTGTTATTAAACTAACTTGAGAGGGTAGATGGTCATTTTTCCATGGCAACCAATGTTCAAGCTAGAGACCAGAGACTTCATTACTGCGTGTAATGAAAAGCATGCTGTGTTTTGAGCCTAAAGGCCAACCTTGAGAAAAACGTAAATATATAAAGACACCAGCAGGAGCTTCTTAATGCAGAACTATAGGTCTTGCATATCAAACTGATCTCAAAGCTCTGGAGGAACTGGTAATTAGTTAGTTCTTGTCTATTTGATTGATTTTTCTCAAGTGTATTGTAAATATTTTGATTTCTGCTGTTATAAGAATCTGAAATATATGGGGAGGCGAGTGTATATTCCTTTAAATGTTCACCCAGATTGCAGGTTTAGGATTTTGGATTATATCAGTTGGAGCACTCATACAGCATGCCCACAGTTCACTCACTGTTGGTTTGCTTAGCTTCTGAAGCATATTGCACTCAAAAATGTAATTTTCCTGTATGCAATATTTGACATCAAAGATTCAAAGGCAATCTAATATCCAATCAGACTGTCTGACTGCTATAGGCAACTTCCAGGAGTCAGTGTGTGGAGGTTTATAGTCAGAACAAGTTACTGAGCATAACTTACATATTCTGCTGTTTTCTGAGTTATATATGTGAAATAATTGGTGCTTATTACTTTTGGAAGAACAGAAATTCAGGTATACTCACATTTTCCACTATTTTCTACAGTGATGCTTGTACAACTGTTTTTAGAGACATTTATTATTTGAATTAGTTTTCCATTTTTTCCATGGCAGTCTATTAGTGTTGTATTGTCTGTTTCAGATTTACCCAACCTAAATTGGCAGGTAAACAAACTGAACTGTGATTGATCATTTTATGTCCATCAGGCTGTCTTTTTCCATCAAAGTTGGCCAGAATAAGCTGCATTGTGGACTAGATTTTTAGCTGATAGTTAAAGTCTCTCATGTTAACCAAGGCTTGTGTTTATTTGGTCAAAAATACTGTAGTAAAAGCAGCAATATTATAAAATATTATTACAATTTAAAATAAATATTTTTTATTTGAATATATTTTTAAAAATGTATTTTATGATGGTACCGATGGAATTTTCAGCAGCCATTATTTTAGTCTTCAGTGTCACATGATACTTCAGAAATCATTCTAATATGCTAATATGCTGCTTAATATTTTTGTGGAAACTGTGATAATTTTTTTCAGGATTCTTTGATTAATAGAAAGTACAAAAGAACCATTGGTTTGAAATAAAAAATATTTTGTAACATTATAAATGCCTTTACTAACCCAAAACTGCTGAACAGTAGTGTACATTATAAAGAGAGAGGAGCAGATACTGAAATGCACAACTTATACATATAGTCCAAAATAGCATTTTTTGGAGTTCGAGTTTAATTTCTAAGCCCTGCGAGTAGAGTGTCCATGCTAGAACTCCCACACTAACTTTCTAACAGCTCTCTTACTGCGGATCTCAGTTCTGAAGAACACCAGGCATTCCTCAAGCCGATAATCTCATACGCCACAGGCCAAACAAAACTAACTCGTATTTGTCTTCTGAAAACGTGAAAGGTTGGAACGACCAAATTCCTCATTTGATAAGATGTGACCTCTCCAGCAAGGCTGTAAAACTCCCTCCTGGTCAGAGATCTAGCCAACATCACTGCTCCCAGTGAATGTACTAACAGCACAACATAACATTTGTGCAAATTTCACTTTAGCCATTGTGCTTGTGCTTCCCCAGAGAGGAAAAGATGTGTGTTAAAGTTTGTGTGTTCTGTCAGAAAAGGAGTTCAGTGCCATTGCAAATGGAAGGCGCCTCTGTCTTCTTGATTTAATTGAGTTCAATTAATTGAGTTACATTATTATTTTTTAATTAAAAAGAATAAATGAATGTAATAAAAATTTTTATGCAGTATATTATATTGGCAGCCCTAGTATATAGATACTAGATAGAACAGCCCAATTTAAAAAAAACAAAAACACTTTGATAAACAAAAAGAAACATTCTTATTTGTTCTGAACGATGCATTACATTGACATCAAAGCATGACATTATGTAAACACAATACTCACTGTTTGCTTTACAACCCATATGAAAGATCTGAGAGGTTCTTAATTTTTTACCTGATATTAAAACATACAAAAGACAAGACTTTTAAACTAGATTGCTTCTCCCCCATAGGGTTCATGCAAGAGAAGAGCCTTTTCCATTGTGTGCTCAAAGAAAGCCTCATGATAGCTAATAAATGAAGTTTGAGTGTCTGCTTTCTAGCGAAGAGCTTCATCCCAGGCTGGTGGCCAGGCAGCATTGACAAAACCTGACAGCTGTTTGTTGTCGTGACAACATTGTCCTAGCATATGCACATGTGCGTGAGAGTTGTTTGTTGGCCCCATGGGGCAAAAAGCTGTTAAATGTCAGATGTGTACAGTATCTTACTCTACATATCTTACACCAGAGCGACATTTTCATCTCCTAGATGCCAGTTACACTCCAGTCTGATCAAATGAACACTCTTTCAGTGATGCTTTGAGTCTTGACTCTAGTCACGCTTAGTTCTTTTGCACTTTCCCAGCCACATTGTTTTGGAGACAGACAAAATAGAAGTTTGGAGATTTGTTGAAATAATTTGTTTGTTTGGCTCTGGTGTGGATTGTGAAATAGAATTACTGTTCTTGGCAGTTTCACAAGAACTGGAAAAAAACAAGCATCGTAATATGTTTATTGGAATATTTCTTTCATTTTTTTTAATGAGATATTTATATATGTAACATTTATTTACTCATAATGCATGCAGTTTGAGGTACTTCATATCTGCGTTCTGTTTCTTGCTGGGCCTGGTTGCTCTCATTGTACCAGAGGAACTTCACATTCCAACTGCTGTTTGTGTTGGGACAGTGTTAGGTTCTGCGAGAAGCTCGCCATGCACTCAAATCCTTATTTGTGGTTCCCAGTCTGATTGACAGACCACCCAGTCCACAGAGAAAGCCTTCAGTTAAGGACACAGTCATGACCCCAGGCCTGGTTCCAGTTCCCGGTACAAGGCGAGGAGTTTCCATGAGGAAAATGCAATTTAAACTTAGGAAAAAAGTAAAAACCTGGGATTGCTGACTATTTGAAATGAATGCAAATTGACAAAGCTGTTTATAAAAATGTTTTATAAACAACGTTTGAGTTGAATTATTAACAAAAGATATGCGATTTCATGTACTGATGCAGACAAAATTGGGATCTTTGTAGTTTTTACTTGGGAGTTTCTATTGTTTGGATGTGGACATTTGTTTGGATGAAGGTATTTTAATTATATTTTTTTATGCATTACATTGATAGCCCTAATATAGATCATAGATAGAAAAGTTTAAATTGAAATGTAATAAAAATGTAATAAAATCTACACTACAGTTCAGAAGTTTGGGGTCGGTACTTTTTTAAATATATTTCAAAATGTAATTTATTATTGTGATGGCAAAGCTGAATTTTCAGCAGTCATTACTCTAGTCTTCAGTGTCACATGATCCTTCAGAAATCGTTCTAATATGCGAATTTGGTGCTTAAGAAACATTTCTTCTTATTATTAATGTTTTTTTTTTTTTCAGGATTCTTTACTTTTGAGGAAACTAATGCATCCTTGCTAAATAAATGTATTTCTTTGAAAAAAGAAAAATCTGATTTCAAACTTTTGAATACTAAAAAAAGTATTTCAGATGGGTGTCACAAAACCCAACATGACTTATGTTTTAGAATTATGATATTATGTAAATAATTTAGAGTGGAAATCGAGAGTACTGTACGAGATGCTGCTACTAGTGTTCGTTCTGTCACCAAACTCTAAAATGATTTAATTCTCTTTTTAAATTGGATGGCATGCCAGCAGCATTACAACCATCAATTGTTATTTTACCCAGAAAAGGTCTAAAATCCATAATAAAGGACCAGGCAGCACAATGATAAATATAGCTTTAGTTACGATAGTTGAAAAAAGGTAAAGATAAATGAGAAGCATTGTGAAAAATGATGTACCACAATCACAGATGTTTCTATCCAAACAGGATTAGATTTCTCTGCGGATGCCTGAAAAACAGCAGGTAATTTACTCTGTAATTTTAGGTTGTAAAAAAAAAAAAAAACACTGAGGTGAAAAACGATTCAGACGGGATTAAAATCATAAAGTACATCTGTGAAAATGAGTCGCTCCTCCTGCCGCTTCCATCCTTGATGATATTCATCTTGTTCACAGAAAGAACACTGTTTACTTAGATATGTAGGAAAGACACTTTTAATAAGGGAAGGGAAGCACATTTATAGGGACAGAGGAAATATAAATCCATTAAAGTAGGTACCTCAGATCATATAAAAGTCAAAGCTTGATGAGAGGATGTGTAACTGGCACTGAGCTTGTGCCGTCCTTCCTGACACTGCCCCTGCAGGCCAACAGGAAGCCAGAAGACACTCTCCAGCAACGGCATCTTTGGCCACACGTCATGGCACACTGTGTCCCGAGGCACTCTGTGATTGAGTAGGATTTGTTTGTTGCTTTTGTAAGGTTGAACAGGGGCCCACTAGAGTTCAAAAAAGCACTTTCACATCAACCAAATGAACTGAACTCTGACATCTAATGGATTGGGGTCTGCACCAAAAGCTCTAGTAAGAAAGAATATTTTCGTCTTATTATTTTAGTTTTATAAACTTCATACCCATCTTTTTTCTTGCTTGATTGAACATGCATTTCTTTTCTGTCATTTTTTTAATACTCATTTCCATTATTCACCTGAAAATAGGGATGTACAGTATTGGCCATTGTACAGTGTCAGAGTTTTTATTTATTTATTTATTATTGTATATTTATTTGTGCATGTTCATTTACCCTATTTTTACATTCAGATTACCTTTGCTATCATCTAACACTCACATAAGTTAATCTTTAAAAACACAAATAATTTAAGAACACTATTAAAGGCACAATATGTAAATTTTGCTGTAAAGGTCACTTATTCAAAACTAAGTCGTAGCTTGATGACGCCTTGATTTTGCGGAATCATGGGAGGTGTTGTCTTCATGTCTATAGCCAGTATATTAAAGATTTATTAACATTACTGTAATATGAAGCAGGGTGTGGCTAAAAGACGTTGGAGCGGAACGTGGCCGCTGGAGCAAATGCTAATGAGAGACAAGCACGACACACGGCTCGAGACCGGCGGAGCTTTTATTATGCCGCAGACGATCGCTTCCGCTTCTTCCGGTCATGTGTATGTGCGGTAACGCAGCGCTGTTTTTATCATATTAGATACATTTGTGTGTTGAAAGTTGTTATAATGCTACTCCCTGCAGTAAGCTAGATCGGTATTAGGCATGGTAAAACATGGTACTTGCGGTAAATCAAGAAAACAAGATTTAAACAGGAAGACTTACTATGTTGAGGTATATAACATGATTAGTTTTCTGTCGATGAATGTATCCAAATAGTTGCTCACCTGTCTAATAAATAATAAAGCGATAAAGCAAATCATAAAACCATCTAATAAAGCAAATCATAAAACCATTGTTCATATTGTACCTTATAGTGTTGTAATTTTTTGGTGAATTATTTTTAATTTAGACGAAATTGTATAGATTTTTAATATCAACCATTTATTGTTTATTATGCAAAGCAAGGCAAGTTTATTTATATGGCACATTTCATACCCAATAATAGACTGAAGTAATCGGTGGTTCAATGAAGTCAAGGCCATTGTATGATCGACAAGGTGCACAGGATCTGAAGGAGGAACTTTTGTTGTATGTTATACTTTTTCAAGCGATACAGATGTTGAAATCACCTCTTTAAATAAGCATATCTCTAGCAGTGTGTACTGTTACAGGCTTTTTATCCTCCATGAATCAGTGTTTCATGCTGCTTTTGTGGGATTCTTTTAGTCATAATATTGACAGTGCTTTCTAATTCAGTTTATTTTTTTTATTATTTTTTTTTTTTACATAAAAGTGATTATTAATAAAAGTTACATAAGAAACAAAAAATAACAATAAAAAATAAGAACTAAAATTTTACTTAAAATGTATTAAAACATTACATAAATAAACTGATACTGTGCAATCAGTATGATTAGTCTTAACAAGAAAATAATTTTCAGTGTTTTTTTTTTTTTCTTAACTAAAATCCATATTTGTTTTTTAAAGAATTGCTGAAGTTGTAGCTTGTAGTGAAATATATTTCTCTAAGTAAGGTAAAAAAGCACAACAGTGTGATATAGCACTCATGCTGCATTGATGTTCATAGTTAGAATGTTGTCATGACATATGAATCATATGAGACATATGAGAAATATCTATTTATATCCGTATGCGTACATGCGTTTTATATTTTATATTTTATTTTTTTTTAAATCTTATATCTATTAGAGAGTGTCATGATGGTGTCATGACTCATAAACCCGTGTGTGTAAATTACCAACTGTGCTTTGCTGAAAAATTCATTTGTTTCTGTGCCGTGTATTTTTGCACGGGGGCCGGACCACCTTTGCGAGAAGCGCTGTGGTGTTAATTGGTATGGCAGATGGGAGGATTCACAGGGTGGCCCGTGTTACGTATGAACCTCAGATTTCTTAGCCTGTTATCTCTCCCCAATAGTAGCCTCTGAACCTTTACTAACATGAAAGAAGTATTACCTTAACAACACTCAGCTAAAGCACATTAATGCCTGTTGCATCAGTACACAGAACAGTGTTACTGTAGTCTTTCAAAACATTTACTGGGATCAAAGGCAAAGCGCTAGTGCTGTATTTGCTCTGGCGGAGAAGTTCTCCAGCCGAAGGATTCTTGCGCTGTTCACTGCACTTGTTATGACACCTAACTTCACAAGATGTGAGTTTTATATGAATGATTATTTTTACAGCTCCTTAGGGATCTTCAATAAGCTGTGAAGCTTGAAATTTAGGGCAGAAGAGGGTGGGTAAGTTTTGCGGGCCGTTCTATAAGTCTCTGTAGAATAAACAACAGAATGGCTGTTTAGTTGCTGGCCATTTTCTGAATCAGCATGATGGTTCGGTGTTATTAGGCACCTGCCACGTCCTGCTCAACCTCTCAGGTCTGTATGATTAGCCTCCTCCAATAGTGCAAATAAACTCTTTACTGTTTATGATATGTTATGACTGTAATATCTGTGAGCATATACGTGCACGTCTGATGGGTCTTAAGTATTGCCACATCATCATAAAATGTGTATACCCTTATATTTATATTTCCTTGATTGATTGAGTTGCAGTTTGCACCGGCACTGGATGCTTCAGCTATAAGCACCTTATATACATGTTTTATGCTCATACACACTCTCTCTCTCTGTAGTTATTCAGCCACGTTGACATTGGCATTTGTAAACCAAATTGACATCACTGGCTTCTGCCAGTGTGCCATAGACTGGGAAATGAATATTCAACTGAAATTTTGATTCTGAATAGCGAGTAATTGAAACTTTATTTATCAGTGTTTTCCTAACTGACATGTTGTTTTTCTTCTTTGACAGTATGAGTGAAAGTTGAATCGCATGACTGTTTTGAGCCAGGGACAGAGTAACGTCAGAGCCACTGCCCCATGGGGAGCCTTCAAGAGTAGTTCAAAAAGGCATTATGTGGCGGGATCCTGACTATGAAATGATTATGTTTGAATAATTCTGTTGGAATAAAATAAATGTTCTTGAGCACCAAATTAGTATATTAGAATAATTTCTTAAGGATCCTGTGACACTGAAGAAGGGAACTCATTACGTTGACGCTCTGGGAACGCCCCCAAGTGTGACCGGTGTCTGAAGCATGTGTGTTACATTCCAATTCAGATTGGCTACGGCAGTAGGACGTCGCTAGCACACTGGCATGCACTATAAAGGGCGCCCAAACAATACATCTTCAGCTTTTTTGTCTTCAGTAAGACCGCTATTGTCTGTGTGCGTGCCTGACAAAATAGAGAAAGTGTTCACGAAATGTGAACTGTCATGCAGGAGCTTTTTAACTCCTGATGATACACATGAATTGTGTGTGATCTGCCTTGGATGGCCTGTGCCATGGGCTGCTCACTTGCTGCCATGGTTGCTCTGCTCTTTCGGGATTGAAGGAGAAGGACAGAGCCTTTCTCATGGATGCCCCGATCTCGCCTTCCGGACTTTTCGGTCCCAACTTCTGACTCTGCCCCAGGTCCCAGCTGGAGACAGGGTCAGAAATTGAAAGTCGCTGCCCGGGCCCTGCCTCTGAGGAGTTGAGTTTTCAGGCAGCCAAAGAAGCCTCTCTTAAGAAGCCTAAGAAGGACCTTAGATATACAATTACAACCAGCCGCCCCTTCTTCCCTCCCCTTCACCCCTTTGCGACAGTTTTCTCCTAAAAAATCTCCTAAAGAAGATTGGAATATTTCTTAGACTTCTAGGGGTGGCTAGACTTAGAGTAAGTTTCCCTCTCTGTCTTGAAAAAAAGGTGAAAAGCTTGTCTCCCCTGTGCGTGGGAAACTGCAATAGCATGTATGTATTAAAACTGAGAAGATACACCCTTTTTAAAAAAAAAAAAAGGTAGCAGCCTGATGAATCTTTGTTGGCTCTTGTTCCGTTGGGGACCTGCTTATCAGGTAGAGCACTTCCCTTGTCTCCGGCAGTAAGGGCTTTCTATGTGAGGGCCCCCTCCCCTTGTTTTTGCAGGGCCCCGGGCCCCGTGGGGAAGTTGGAGGTTGTAAAAATCAATATGCTTATTGAAAGCATCTCTACGATCCCTTTAGTGGGGATTTGAGGGTGAGTGGACGGTTAAGAGGGTGCTGCTCTCTCGTGATGCCTCTTCTAGTCCTTTGGGGCTGAATGCTTAAATCTTTACTCCCCTCGGTCAGGTTGTCTGTGTAAGTGGCCCTTCTCTGTGATCAGAGGGAGTGGGTTACTCTTATATTCCCATCTCCCTCTGGGAGAATTAGGGATAGAGAAGACAGTCGAGATAGCGCTGATATCTCCTATGGCATCTTCTGTTCCTCTGGGATGGAATGTTCAGGTTGAGACCAGGCTCTGCCTTTAGTACAGTTTACTAGGTAATAGTAAGGAGCATAGAGCTGTGGGCTCCCAAGGTGTATAATCATTTGGCTACAGTCTGACTCGCTTGTTGGCGCAACACAGTGAGCAGGCATGATTTAATATGCCGCAGTGGGTATTAACGTTCCCATAGCATCAACGTAATGACACAGCATAGAGTTCCCTCGAAAGGGAACAACTAGGGATATGTATATAACCCTGGTTCCCTGAGAAGGGAACAAGATGCTGCATCTCATTGCCATACTCCAGGCATGCCTGCTGCGTCTTCAGACAACCTGAAGCTGGTGACGTATTGTTTGGGCGCCCTTTAAAGTGCATGCTAGTGCGCCAGTGACGTTATCCTTCTGCCATAGCCAGTCCGAATTGCCATGTAGCACACGTGCTTCATACACCGGTCACACTGGGGGTGTTCCCATAGCGTCAACACAATGACGCAGCATCTCGTTCCCTTCTCAGGGAACCGGAGTTATATACATGACCCTAGACGTTTTACCAGTGACAGATTATTTTGAGACCTAAAAAAGTAACTTAAAGGAAACAAAGATGAAAATTTGCATGTGCATATACTTTAATTTCTGTTCTTCCACATTAACATGCATATGTATGAATGGAAGTGAACACAGAGTCTAGAGTGACCACACCTTTAAATCCCAAATCATATATGTGGCATCTGTTACATTTTGAATTTGAACTTTTATGACAGTCCTCATTTCAGTTTAGTAATGTGCATAAATATTAAATGTGAAGATGTCAATTTGGATGAAGATGTTAATTTTCCTAGGGCGGACATCACACACACACACGTACATACACACACACACACACACACACAATATGTGTGTGTTTGTGTATTTAATTTTTTTTGTTAGTTGCTTTATATTGAATACTATTCTTAGAGAATGAAAAGGGATTTGTTTTTTTCTATGTGTGTTTTCATACAGTTTCCTTTAAGACAGAGCTATCATGTAGCACAAACAGCCCTCTTCCCAGAGCAGATGTGTCATCTAGAGGATCATGGAAAGTTCAAAGCTTAAAGCACATCAACTGTGTTCGTTCAGTTTTTAATGAAAAGCAATCTGAGATGTACCGCAAGGGAATATGTTGGAAGTTAGCAATGAAGAGAAAATATAATATACCCTCCAAAGGGTCTTGTGTCTTGTTTTAAGGCCTTGTAAATGATCTAGAAGGTTCAATTAGAGTGTTAGTAATACAGTATGTCACACATTCAGATTACTTTGATAAATGATCAGCCCACTGAGAATCAGATTGCACACTGTGAAAGGACGTGGTCATGTGATGAATTTATCTTGAAGTTGAACACCTCAAATGGGTCCTAATTGGTAGGCCACATGTTTTACCCTTTTAAATTTTAACCATTTGAGTGCTCTTCTAAGAATTGAATCAGTAACATTAAAGATCACAGTTTCCCAGTGGCTTTTTTTTTTTTTTTTTTTCTCTCAAACCTCTCAGTCAGCCCCCACCCCACCCCCACCCCCCTCAGTATGTTCCTGTTATCTTTTTTTTCTTCATGTTTGTGGGTGTTTCAGGTCCATATGTGGTGTTTTCTAGCCAGCATATATTACTCTGCCATCTGGATTAGAGATACAAGCCTGTTAAACCTTCTTATGAACACACCCTCATTTAGACTCCATCAGCTAACAAGCTTTTACAATTAGTCATGTCATTACAGAATTTGTGAACCCTGAGCTGTTGAACTTGAGTTTTTTTGTTGTTGTTGTTGCATAATGGCTTTTGAGAGTTTAAATATTTAATGAATTTAATTTTGTTTTGAGTTCTCACCTGGAACATATTGTTCGTCTTGTGGAATTTTTATCCCAAAGATGTCTCATTTGCTTTTCTCATAGCTAGCAGAGAATAGCAAAAATAGCATTTTGTTTTGGTTTGCGAGAGTTGTGACATATTTTATAGTTTGTGGTCCTATTAAAGCATTTCCTGAAGCATTGTAAATTGTCACTCATTTGCTGACAATCTTGTTTTGAGACCAACACATCTGAAAGGCATAAAACAGACCTTTTTGTGTGTGTTACTTTAAGTGAAACTCTTTGGTGAGATTATACCAGCCATTGTCAAAGTGAAAACCAGTTAGTCCAACACACTCTCTTGAAAATTCGTAACTTTTTATGTTTTGGCAAATTGGTGGCCATTTTGTATCAATTTGTACGATCTCATTCATACATTTTTGTATGATCTTCTTATGCCCCATTGATGGTTAGGTTTATGGATGGACATTCATGCTTATTTTTAATAAGAAAATTCTACAAATTCATATAAAATCACCACTTTGTAAAATAGTTACGTTTTCTCATGAGAATGGTTGGTTAGTCGGTTGCAGATACAAGCGTTTAAAACAGATATTTACAGCGTTTATTATAGTTTCAGTCTCTCCACATGTTAGTTTTCATATTATAGTGTAGATCACAGATTTGTCTCCTCTCTTTTGTGGTGTTTTCGTCTTCATAAAATGTTTTATCATTCTCTTTTGTAGAACTCGAACAATGACAAATGTATGTTTGACAGCATTAAAGAAAATGAAGTCAGAAGGTTTTTTTTTTTTCCGTCTTGAAGTAATTGCTGGATTTTGTGTGTGGTGGCCAGGCCATAAAGCTGCAATGCTTTTATCCCCTTCTCTTTGGCAGCCAGAGAAAAACTGTGTCATGTTCTCATTCTCTCTTTCCATTATAAATCACTTCTTTTATTTTCATAATTAAGAAAAGGGCACAAGTTAATAGTATAAAGTAAACAGAAAGCGCCACATTGCCTTTAGCGCAGCTGTCTTCTAATCCCGTCTGTAATTGAAATTCAATTACAGAATGAGATCCAAACCACCCCTGTTGAAAGCAGCCCTCTGCACTTTGTCTTGTCACTATTAACGGTGCCTTTCACACAGTCAGAAGAGTGAATCAGAGCCACAGGCCTGGTATTGGCACCACCACCCTGCTTAAATGCTAAAATTCTGTGCTGTCTGGAGTACAATATATGATAGATAAATATATAATAGAATATGTAATAGAACAGTGGTTTTCAACCTGTGGGCCACGGCCCACTAGGGGTCCTCAGTGATCCTCCAGGGGGGCCGCGAGATAACTTAAAATTACGTTAAATATATTAATATAATTCATTAAATTTATTATTACTACGTTATATTTAAAAAAAGATAAATTAATTAAAAATACATTTAAAACAAGGCACCATCTCTCTTGTACGTATTCTGTGAAGTTTGAGAGGATCAGTGGTGTTATAGCCTGTGTTTAATAATTTTGAATGGATCCGCATAGTATTTAAATTCAGACCTTTAGTATCTCCCTGTGGTTTTGTTTGGTATGGCAGGTTGACTTGTGCTTATTTGTTTAAGTTAATGTATAACTAAACAGAGTAAGTACGTTTAAGTTGTAAAGAATGTCTGCAAAGTATGTTTGCAAAAAAGAACTCTGAAGGTTTAAATCTATCTTGAGTTTCTTCTTTAAAGAAATAATAACATGGTGTTGAAAAGTAATAGCACTACAATACAAATGTTTTTGTAAATAAAAAAAAGGGGAGGGTGGCGTGCAGTATTGGTTCGGAGAGAAGGGGGGCCTTGGCGTAAAAAGGTTGGGAACCACTGTAATAGAATATATAATAGAATATGTTGTCATGTTCTAGATGAACAAAAGACAACCGATGTCTAGACACATTAGAGCATTTTTCTTGCTGTGATTCAATAATACACATCTCAATACACAGAAAACATCTAAGTTATGCACGTAACCTTGGCTCCCTGAAAAGGGGAATGAGACGCTGCATCGGTGATGACGCTGGAGGCATTCCCATCTCATAATAGCCCATAGTAATGAAAGACCATGTCATTTGTTTCACTCTCAGTATGCCGTTGCCTCCCTAATTATTAGGATTATTATAGTTTTTTATTTAGTATTTAATTCAAGTTTTGTTTTCAATTTGTGTTTGTAAATATTACATTTTTAAATTACTATTATTTTCATTTATTAAGCATTTAAGCTATTGTGCTAACTGTATAATTTAACAATGTTTAACCATGTTCATTTTCTCAGTATAGTCTTATTCATATCTAGAGGCATTCTCATGTTTAATGCAGGCAAGTTGTAAAGGTTTTAAGTTGTATAATATACAAAAACTAAACCTTTTTTTAAAAGTCTTGAAAATCTTTTTCTCAGTCATGTTATTTTTACTAGTTTACTTTTTTTTTTTTTTTTTTTTTTTTAGATTTTATTAGTCGTGTCAGTTCTGATTGCCTACACAAACTAATCTTAACCCTAACCTTAATGTAAGTGTGGCATTTGTAGCATATCCTGATAGATAACTTTACTGTTTGTTGCGATCAGATCCATCCATGATTTTTCTGAACTCCTGTATTCATGAAGTCTGAACTTTTTTTGACAGGTGACTGTGTGTGCTTGGGTTTGCTTTTCATATGTTTTTTTGGAAAAAAAATCAAACGTTTCATTTAGTTTTCATCTTTTGTCATTTAGTTTTAGCAATAGCATTAGTGTTAGCAATATGCGTGACATGACATCCTAATTTAATATCCGGAGATAAATAAATAAGCCAACTGTCAGCTGGCTAAACTGTCAGTTGGTCTACGATTCTTCAGATAATTTTTTGTTAAAGCATTTCAATCAGACCCACACCACAGCATTGACTTACTGTAACCAGGTGTGAGATTTGAGCTGGATCATCGGTTTGCTCAATCAGTGAAGGAAGGGGGAAGGCACTTATACCTATACCTTATACATGCCTCTGCTGCTTGTGATTTTTCTGAATAACACACTAAATCACGCTGCTTTATTTTTTTTTTTTGATTTGCTAAAGGGCACTCTCCTTTTGGGACTGATTAGACTTTTTTGTGAAATTGCTCTGCATTCAAGCATTTCAGTTCAAGGCCAGTGGTGTGCTGCAGTATTATTTTTCAAGGATAAGGAACATAGTGCCCTATGGTCATTCTCCTATACATGCTACATTCATGGCTTCGTCCTTGCACGAAGCCATGAACATCTTCACTGTCATGGTTGTCTTGGAAACAGGATATTAAAGTCTGTAGATGAGTAATAAAGCAGTTCCCTATCGCCATGAATACATGCCAGCACCCTCACGCTTACCTGATGTACTGAAATGACTTTGATTAGAAACACATTTTTCCATTTGTAGCACACTCAATTCATGCTTTTCCTCCTCCCCCCGTTCAGTGCAGGGAAAACAACATCAGTCGACAACCTGGATCCTTCATCATATCTTCTGATAACATAATCAGACAGGCTTTAAGTTCTGTAATACAGTAGCCATATCTGATACGCCCAACCCAGTCTCACATCACACCTGCTGACTAGAGCACACATCACTAGGCGTGTCCATGGAAACTGATCCTGCCACATCCATCCAGAGCGCAGCCACGGGCGCAGAGGTGTCTGACCATTTAAAGAGATTCTACACTGTAAACCCGAATAAGTTGGGCTAACTCAAAAAATTTGAGGTAATCAGTTACATCAAATTTTTTGAGTTATGATGTTCCCAATTTTAAGTAAGCAGAACTGTCAAGTTTTGAGTTTGTAGTACTCATGCATGATAATTGCTCCTAACTTGAAGTACTGAGTTAGCTAACTTTGATAGCAATTAACATAAAATATTTAGTTAATTTACTTTTGTATTTTGAGGTTTTCCAAATCAAATGAGTTATTTACTTCACTGTAAACCCTAATAAGAAAATTCAAAAAATGCCAACTTGTTAATTTGCTAACATGTTAACAATAGCATGGTATAATGCTTACTGAACGAGTACAGCAACCTAAAACATGTAACTTACCTGCTCTCAAACCAAGCCACATCCACCACTTCTCACCATGATGGTAACTCTCTAAAAACCCACATTAACAGAAACTCTTATAAATTAGCATAACAAAACATTAATCACTACTAAATCTCCCTTATCCATTAATTTTGCACAAAAAAACATTATATAACACTTAATTTAAGCATTTACTCTCCCTTTCGAGTGCCATGGGCAAAGCATGCTGGGAAATAGAAATCCCAACCCAGTTGCAGTTAAACTTAAGTTAGTCTAAATTAAAAGAAATTAGTTCATACAACTCAAAACAATAAAACATTTCAGTTTACTCAAAATATATAAGTTCTGTGAACTCAAAAGAAAAAGAAAGTTCTAAATACTCATAACAGTTAATTTAACTGAACTAATTTGTTAAATGTAAGTTTGTCCTACTCAAAACAATTATGTATTTTGAGCATTAGGGTTTACAGTGTAGAATGTACTCTTTTTTTTTTTTTTTTTTTTTTTGTGTTCTCACCTGGAACATAATGTTTGTCTTGAGGAATTGTTATCACAAGGGTGTCTCCTCTGCTTTTCTCATAACTTAATTGTAGAGCGCAAAGCCCAAAAATAGCATTTTGTTTTGCGACAATTGTGACATCTTTTACAGTTTGTAATCAAACTAAATTATTTCCTGAAGCTTGCTTGATTTGTACTTATTTATTGATCTTGTTTTGAGACCAACACCTCTGAAAGGCATGGAACCAGGCCTTTTTGTCGAGTCGTGTTACTTGAAGTGAAACTGTTTGGTGAGATTATACCAGCCATTGTCAAAGTGAAAACCAGTTAGTCCAACACGCTCTCATGGCAATTCTGATCTATTTTACACTTTGGCGAATTGTGGATAATTCGTATGAATTTGTTGATGTTTTCATTTGATCTTATGCCCCACTGATGGTTAGGTCAGGAGTGGACCTACATGCTTATTTTCAAAAGAATTCATATGAAATCACCACTTCATAAAATAGTTGCGTTTTCTCATGAGAATGGTTGGTGGTTTAAAACAGATTTTTATTCTAGCTTCATGCATTCTGTTTTATCAACACTTGAATGTGGGTTGAAAGTTTCGTAAAAAAAGACATTTTGAACAAAAAGCTGAGAAAATCGAGTTTTTGTTGGGGAGAGAGAGGGGGGACAGGATCGGAAAAGTTTCATGAGCCGGGACTTGAACACGGGACACCCGAAGCACAACTGCGCTATATGTCGGTGCGCTGCACATGAGGCTATCGCCGCCGATCCAGAGATTTTGATCCAGAGATTCTGTACTCTTTCAGAAGATGTGTAATAGTGCATAACAGTGAAAACATGAATTGCCGGAAAATTCCGTCAATGGCGGAGAAATGATGGAAATTTATAGTTTAATTTTTTTTTTTTCCTCAATCTGATGGTATGATATCACTATTTGTCATGTCATGTAACACACTTATCTGTGAGTGTCTGTCCTCTGGCAAACTTGGGTCTCCTTGTAGTGGGTTTTCAGAATCTTGATGCTTTTGTGAGTTTAAATGTTTAATCAGATTTAATATTAATGCATTCTTGCCTACAACAAAATGTTCGTATTAAAAAACGTTCGGTCCCCAGGGTATCTCATTTGCTGATTGTGTGGTTGTTCTGGCATCTAGTGTAGTGCTACCATTCATGTATGTCACATCTGTGCTTCTAGAATCTAGATCAATAACTGACACATCTTGGGTTTGTCCCTCATTGCTCTTGCGCCCATTACCTCCATGTGGCAAAATCAAGATCCTTGTCAGCAATTCCTGTGGTTGCTCCCGCCCTGTCATAACTCACATAACTTGGAGGAGAGTGTAAGTGGGTAAACTGTGTCAGTCCTTTTAATGTAGTGCAACATTTTTGTCACATGATCATACATTTAGAAAGAACCCATCATATAGGATTGAGAGATATGCATATGAGAAAAGAGATAATTTTGTGGTCCTTTGGCATAAGTCATAAATGATTATTTATTATTAGTGTCATAATACATTTTTTTTACTAGCCAAGTAAAGTAATTTTTAATGTAAAAGATAATTCATCCCAGAATTAAAACGTAAATTATACATGTTGGTAAATTGCTAATGTCTAAAACCATGTTTTGGTGTTGTTTTGATAGAGGTACTACTACCATTGCGATGACAAAATGTTAAAAATCGCTTCACTACATTCAAGTATTCTGAATATTAACCCTGTTTATGGCTGTTTCATGACAATGTGAATCATGTGGAGCAAAATAATGGGATTTGGAAATGGTATTGTGCGTTACTTTTTGTCTTATTTATGTTCATATTTATGTTTGAATTGGAAATTAGACCCAATGGTTCAGCATAACCCTTGTCATGACACAGTTTACCCTTTACCCTAGGGCAATGTTTTTCATATTTCAGTCATATTTCTAAATTATATGTCTCTGTTATAGATGCTTTTCTTATTTCAGTTGAAAGCAGACATCCTGAAATAGAATCATCTGCATTAGTTTCACTTACAGTTTATCTCATTTATCCTTGCCTAGAGGAAAACTTAAGTGGCACATCTTACCCCACATTCTGCCTACATCATAATTTTTTATCAAAACCTGCTTGTATAATTCACACCAAACAAATATGCTTCACAATGTCTAATCTGATTCATGTCACAGCCTTTAGTTGCTCTTAAGAGATAATGTTTCACATAAAATATGGGCAAATGATTCTATTTAAAATAATTACTAAATCAACAAGGGGCAAATTATTTTCTTTTCAGCACTGTGTATATGAGCCTTTAGTTTTTGTGTTGTATATGTTGGCAGTCCAACAAAGCTTGAAATTCAGTAAAGCAATTAGAAATAAACTCTTCCACTCTACAATGATTTCTGTGTGGAAATATGCTGATCTGTTGCGTGTGGCTAATCTACTGACTGTAAGTGGAGAGTGGAAAAATATGTGGAGTGGAGTGTGTCCCATTCAGTGTTTCCCATACTGAGTGGTGTGAAATATTGCTAATAGCAAATTGTGACAGTGCAAATGTGCCACTGATGATTATTAGGACACATTAAGTTAACCAAAGATGTTTGCTGTGCATAATTTATAGCGCCTTAAAATTTTTAATGTAAAAATATCCACTTTTGTTCATAGATCATGTGTTTTGTGTGGGATGGATTCAGTAACCTGTGACCAGCCATATAGAAAGCAGCCACACTCTTTCAGCTGTGGTTTTCTGAAAAGCTCTGAAGTGCTGCACCGCTTGCTGGTGTTTGGAGTGGTCGCCCGCGCTCTGCTTTTATTTGAAGATCTTGCGAAATATTTTATTTATTCCGATAGCTCTGCATCTGTGTGAATTTATGTAGTTGAAAGATAAGTGTACTTGGTGTAAGGCTCAAAGCTTCCATAACATCAGTTTGAAAGCACTGCTTTTGGTTCCATTTCTTTAGCGTTTTTACCTGATGTCACATTTCTGAAAATGTGGTTAGAGTCATTGGATCTAGCCTATTATTCTTAACCACAATCCTTTCAGATAAGGATTTTTCACTTGACAGTCGTGATAAACATATTATCGGATATTTTGTTGCCATGCCTTGTTCCTTGGGGCAGATCTCGATTTAATTAGACCGGTAACTGTATTTCCCTAGCATGAGTTAATTGTTGTACTTAATCACTGCAAAGCTTATAAAGTGCTGAGCTACAGGGAACTTGCAGTCTCTGAACAGAGACCACACAGCAGTGCTGAGTAGCGACAAATTCATAGTGATGATTAATAACCTGATATGAAGCATGTATTCATTATTTCAGCAGCTTGTAAGCTTTACAGTGCAAAAAGTCCCTTTTCTTAATCATTATCTTATGCAGTTTTGCTTCTCAAATAAATTAATCTTTGTTTTTTTGAAATTTGATATTTCTACTGCATAACAAGACAAAAGTACTGATGATGTAAATGATTTTTAGCAGTTTAAATGAAATATAGACAAAATCCTTCCCTGCTGAGTATTGTAAACAAAGAGCCATTATAATGAAGACATTTGTTACAGTTCTTCCATGATTTATAACTTCCATGCGAATATGCACATCTTTTTTTTTTAGGTTTAGGCAATTTTAAAATGAGACATCTGCTCAGTCTGACTGTCTGCGTGTTTAATGTAAAAATGCACGCTGAGATAAACTCTAAAAATCAGCATGCCAGCATAAAGCTCTGTAGACGTCAATGTTTGATGGAGATCGTGACACTTTAAATGTTTCAAGTGACATTTTAGTGGCTGAGACTGTCTAAGAACACACATAATTTCTATAGCTGTATGTGTGTGTATGTCAGGGGAGTTTCCTCCGAGGAGGGAAGGGAGGCAGTGCCTCCTCAAAAAAATGTATGAAAAAATAATCTATATTACAAAAATAAAGTAACGGAAATATTACAAAATCTTACATTAAAAAGTGTATAAATCACTCGTTTTTCTAAAGTAGCAACAACAGTGGGTGAAGTTACATCTCTCTTGCCTCCCCTGAGCCCAATGAATTTTAACAGACACCCTAAAGGGTGCGTTGGGTTTCGTGGGGAGTATAAATGAATGGGGGAAAGTCACGTGAAAGGAGGCAATTCTTCCATCGCGCTATGATAAAAATACAAAATAAGAGTTGTATTTGGTTTCTCTTTCTTTAATGTAATGTTTATTTAACCAGGAAAATGTGACAACATTAAGTGTAACTGGGACATGAATTAACATTTGATTTTTATAAAACAAAACAAAACAAAAACACATTTAAAAAAACTGAGGACTTTCATTTCAGAACACCACTGCACCACTTTGTGCGTGTGTGTGCATAACAAGCTTTACGTTAACTGTACGTGTTGCACTATTGGCCTTTATTTCCAGCCTCACATGCGGAGCACCTGCTGTTGCTGTTAACACGTCAGTCACACATGAAATGACAGCATTATTGTTCTAATCATTGTCTGTGATTGCAGACCTTGACTTTGTGTGGGATCTAAAGACAGAAGAAAGAATTTGTTTTCTTTTTCTGATTATAGTACGGTATAAAAAAAAAAAAATCTTAATATAAAGTTTAAAGCTTAATATATATAAACATCCTTAAATATATATATATATATATTGTATATATGTAAGCGCATTTATGGTTGTCACCATCTGATGTGTTGATTGCGTTCAGCTACATTTCCCACTCATGTGTCATGTTGCTTTTCAAACTTATTATTTTCAAAGTCATTATTGAACTGCTTATACTTGCCAGGTGTTTTCCCCATGTAGCTCATACAGTATATATTGCTTTTACTGACTGTACTGAACCATGTGTTTAGACAAAGAGATTTTGACCAATAAGTCATTCAAGTGGTTTAATCATCAGCCACAGAGATCACAGCACAGGTCTGTTCAACAGAATGTTTGTACTTTTTCATTTACACTACTAATTTGGAGAAGCACTAGTTTATACAGCAAGTCAACACTTTTTAGGTTCATTTGAAAGAACCAGTGCCAGCGAGAAGCTCAAAGCTAAAGATGGCAACTTGTTACATGATGTGAGTGTGTGTTTTTAAAGGCACTCTAATAGGATGGGGTGTGACATGAGATATTGTTGACGCTGAAGGTCGACGTGTGTTGTGCTGTTTACTCCTCTGTGCTGCTTGGCAAACAGGCTGATCTCAGATTCCAGAAGATTTCCAAGGGCTTTAGACCAATAGACGTCCTGTGAAATTGCTTTATTTCATCATTTTCATGCATGAATGACAGTCCTTTTTTTCTGGCACTGTTCTTTACATTACTGTTCAGTGTGTGTGTGTGTGTGTGTGTGTGTGTGTGTTTTAAATAAATAACACTTTTATTCAGCAAGAATACAATTAAATTGATCAAAAGTGACAGTAAAGACATTTATAATACTACAAAAGATTGCTATTTCTTTTAAACTTTCTATTTATTAATGAATCCTGAAAAAAGTATTATGGTTTCCACAAAAATATTAAGCAGCACAACTGTTAACATCGATAATAAGAAGAAATGTGTCTTGAGCAGCAAATCAGCATATTAGAATGATTTCTGAAGGATCATATGATATTGAAGACTGGAGTAATGGCTGCTGAAAATTCAGATTTGCCATCACAAGACTAAATTACATTTTAAACAGTTATCTTAAATTTAAATATTTCACCATATTACTGTTTTGTACTGTATTTTTGATCAAATAAATGCAGCCTTGGTGAGCATAAGAGACAAAAACATGAAAAAAAAAGAAGTTATGTTTCATTGCTTTTACTCAGCTGTTGAAGTGTGATATTTGGGTATTTGCACACTGAGTCCATGCTCCTAAAATACTCAACTGAAAATAGATTAGCATGCTTTGATTCTAGCATGTATGTGCATGCTTGTGCGGTTTGTTTTTACTGTGAGTGTAAATGTCTGACGTGTTATTCAAAATGTGTCTGTGGCATGTTATTCCAGTTAGTCTAAATGTCTGTCATTCTAGTGGTGTGTGTGTGTGTGTGTGTGTGTGTGTGTGTGTGTGTGTGTGTGTGTGTCTGTGGCATGCTATTCATCTGTGTGTGTTCTTATATTTTCTGGATCTGTCCACTTCATTTTTAAAGATTCCCTCAATATTTTTACGTTGTGCTAGCTGATATGGTCAAAATTTTAATTGTGCTGTTCATTCATTACCAAAGTATCATGATATGAGAGTGGCATTTAGTGAAAAGTTATCATTCATCATTGGATAAACAATCACCATTTGAGGGAAATTGTCTGCTTCTTAAATATCCCAGTATTTCCATCAGACCACGATTATCATTCAGATAAGGCTGCTTAGTGAGCTGAGGTATCTGCACATAACATATGTTTGTGAGCCAATGGGGATATGCATGGTGTGTAACAGTTAAGCTTGGTATATATGAGCTCAGATGGCCTGTTTCTGTTCTGCATCTTTGATACTTTCTCTATTTCCCTTTCTAACTCTCTCTCTCGCTCTCTTTAGTCATTAATGTTTTTCATTTGATGATCACCTGTAACAGCTGATAAAAGCAGCGAAGTAGCCCTAAAACATGACCCATCTTCACACCACGCAATCTGACAAATGACTCCAGAAAAGAGTCTGGAGTTTTGACATTTACCGCTGTATGATAAATGGCTTTCATTTCTTGCTCAGCTCTTTCAGGGATCAAAAATTGTTTGCAAGTTTATATTCGGTGTAAAGTAGGTTAGCAGGGAATGAGAAATTGTTATTTTGGAGAAAGAGTGTGGCACTAGTGATGGCTGTATTGATTTGATTTTTGAATAGTATTAATTGGATTTCAGTGTACATAATACTGTACATGTAGTGTAAATATGGTAAAACTGTACCTAGAGGTTTGAAATTTGCTCTACACTTGCATATAAGTTGTTTGTGTACATCTTTGTCCCGTTGAATCCTCTATGTAGGCCAAACAAACATCATTCCACACTGGAAGCTTGACTCGCTAAAATTTGCTAATATAATACTTTTTTATATGTGTTCTTGTGCTATTTTTTTTAAATCAATATACTAAAGGTAATATACGTTTGCTTTTTTTTTTTTTTTTTAAACTAAGATTGTGGCTGTTCGTTTTGGGATTTTCTTGTTTGGAAAGGATGCACATAATTCTACCTTAAAGTATCCTTGTAAATAGGCTAATTTTTTTTTTAATTCAGTTTTGACTTTCAACAATTATGAAAACAAGATAATCAAGATAAAATGATCAATGATAAAATGATGTGACGTTTTCCATTTCACAATGATGCTCTCGTCCATCTTGCATTAATAAATCCAGCATACTCCTTTCCTTTAGTGCAGAGCACTTTCACCCTTCCCTAAATGTTTAGTAGTTTTTTTTTAAATTATTTTATCTTTTAGATTTTTACTTGTATTATTTTTTATTTTATATATATATATATATATATATATATATATAAATTATATATATATATATATTAATTATATTTAATTATATTTTTATAAATAATTATTATAAAATATAAATACTTAATTATGGCAGAAAATCATATGAAATGTGATTTTTGTAAATCTATTTTGAGCTACATTTATATGTGGTTTGAAATCCTGTTCAAATCGCATTTCTGGAAATCCATTTCAGTCTGACCACTCTATAGATTTCACGTGGTTTATGTAACTTTCGTTAAACATACGTTAAATGTACGTTAAACGTAAACATGTCAGACGATATAGGAAACATGCTGAAAGTCGCTGCAGAAACCAGCCTCCTACGTTTCTGCCGCTGCCTCAGATGTACAGTAGTAGTCCAGCGAGGCGGCTACATTTTGCCATGTTTTAAATAAGAAATTTTTATTGCAAACTCCTCTACATTCTTGTTGTTGTTGTTTTTGGCATATGCCTTTCGACGCAACATATTCCGGAAAATGAAAGAGCCTGGGACAAACAGATCAGATCTGAACAGTTGCGCTTATCCGTATGGACATTGGACAGCCAATAAAAGATTAGTTTTGGATTGACAGTGTGAACATAGCCTAAGTGTTTGTAGATACTTCTAACAAGCTCACAGTAAATTCAGTTAGGAGACACCTGCCCTCAGGCTCGACTCTGTGATCCTCAATGGAGAAGGATTTTTCAGCAGGTTGTGTTAGGAGGGTCAGGGTTAATGCTTTCAGGCTTTGGCCTTCTTCAAACTACTGCGTCAGTACCAGTCCCATGATTCTTGCCTTATACCGCATTGTTACACTGTTCTGAGTGGCCACCTGTGCCGAGAATCAGAAGGGTCTTGGAGCTAATGGGTGCACAGCAAGAGAAAGAGTCAGTCTGTGGATAATACTTAGAGCTTCTTGAACATTTTTATCATCTGCCATCTTTATAAAGGTGATTGATATGGGCATTGTTCTTAGCTTTAGTGATGTTCCAGATTGTGTCAAGGACACTTTGCTGACAATATATACCATGACAAAAGATATTGCTATTAACTCTTAGCATTTTAGCTCACATTTCTGTGATTTTCGTTTTTTCTTATTTACGTTCATGCACTATTCTTCAAAGTACTTTGGTCAGTGTATGTTGGGTGGATGAATTGGTAATATTGATAATACTGTGAGGTAAAGTAATAATTTCTCCCAGTTTGTGATATACTACCTAAATGTCTTTTTATTTAAATGTTTTTTTGTTTGTTTGTTTGTTGTACACACAATGTGGATAAACTACAAGAATTAAATGTGTTAGCTGTGTGGATTCTAGGGTTGGGTTGACAATATCGATTTCTCGAATTTAATCAATACTGATATTGATTCTTAAATTTCAAGATTGGTCTTTTAGGCTGTGCTGTTTTCAGTTGATGCACGAACAAAACTACACTAAACATTTGAAGCGCACCTGCTATCCAGTAATCACAATATGCCTTGTCCTTTGTTAGTTTTAATATGAAACAAAGTCTCAACTTTCAAATTTTGTCAATTTTATTATGAAATTCAAAGAATAAATGTTGTTTTGGATCACTTGCTGTAGCCACACCACTTCAAGCAGCAGCACGGATCAAGCGCACATAAACTGATCATCTCTTTTATCACTATTTATAGCACTAAATAAACATGAATGAAATTAAATGATTTTTTTTTTTTTTTTTTTTTTTGAATGTTGATTATTAAATAAATTAGATTAATTAATTGATTATTAAATAAACTTTGTTTTCATTTAATTTTGGCATTTAGGTAAAATTCATGAAATTAATTAAAAAGTCTAATATTAATACAATTATATAAAAATATATATTTTAAAATAAGTAAAAAAAAATAAAAAAAAAAGAAAGAAAAGAAAGAAGAAGAAGAAATCATTTTTGTTTTTCGGCTAAGTACATCCTGAATTTAAGGTTTTGGTTTCTGCCCAGAATTTCCATTTATTTCACCAATTTTCATCAATTTTCATCAATTTTCATGCTATCTATTTATTTATTGTAAATATTCCAATTTTTTGAAAGTAAGCTTTGTCTTTGACTGCCATCCATTAAATTGAAACTACAAACCATTGCATTGCCATGTCACCTTAATTTCATGAACACATCTTAAGCTAATCAGCAGACACAGAATGTCAGCCTGCTCATCTCCATAACTCCCAGGCAGCTTTTCTGCGAGAGAACTGACCTTTAAAAGTGTGAGGGGAAGATAAATCAGCCTGGTTTAAGAGACTCCCTCTGAGGAGAAGAGGCAGATACTGTTGGAATATGCGGTGTTGCAAACTAGGGAGGACCAGATCTGTTTAAAATAGCTGTGGAGATGTGTGGAGTCAAGGAGGAGACAGTGTGCATTGGTATGTGGGGACTGACTGTCCTGGTACAGGCTTTCTCAAGCCAAAACCTCCCTAAATATTTGTCTAGTTCTGGAATTGTGCACCCAATTTTGCTAATTTGGTAAAAAGACACCTGGTTTGGAGTTGATGACCATAGGTCATTGCAAGTCTCATTGTTTCTCTATTTCCAGTCTCCCTGCTTGATGTTTACCGCCGAATGCTCATCTCTCCTGATGTGGTGCACCTAAATAAATAAGGCATGTTTTGGATGTCTTGGTCTTGTGTGCCATTCTCAGTGGGAACTGAGCTTCAGGGGCTCTTAAATGTAAATTCCACATCAGCCAATATTTGTGCTTGCACAATCCAGCTTATGACCATCCTGATTTTTGCTAATCATAGCAGAAATAGCTAGCTTCTCATTGCTGGAGACATTGCCCAGAAGACAGGAGTCAAAGTTTAATTAACATAAACCTGTTCAAATGGTAAATACGGAGAGGCTGTTTCAGGTCTTGTGACCGAAAAAGCTTCCAATAAACTGTAAACAGTCAAAGTGGGACACTTTGAAGCAAATATTCAGTGTGAATAAACGAGCAGCCCATAATTAATTCCCACATATGTAATTAGCAGCATTTTTCCTGGGGCTTGAACATTGTGTTTACTTTCCAAAAAATGAATGGTCAGCCTTGTGTCCTCTAAAGCAGTGTTAAAGCGAGGCTTGTTTGGCATATGTTTGAGGCTGGTTGTGTGTGTGTGTGTGTGTGTGTGTGTGTGTGTGTGTGTGTGTATTTCTGCACTGTGACTGTAGTGTTATGATACAGTATATTAAATATTAGTAATGAAAGGATTCTTTTGATTACTTAAGGTGTGGTCACAGTAGTGCAATTTTGCAGACAAAAAAGGTCTGATGTCCACTGTGCTTTATACATCGTTACACTAATGACAGTCACTTTCAAACCAATCAGCTTCCTGTTAGTCAACGTGGTGAACTGACCCTACGCAAAGACCTGCCCCCCTTAGTGACTGTTACTTTGTCCGACAAGCCATGGCGCTTTCACGCCACACATAATGTTCTCACGCAGTGAAAAATACATTGCAAATTTTGTAATTTTTTTAAGAAATTTAAACAATAAATACCATTTTGTGGTTCTTTAATGTGTCGTCAGCTCGTGACAAATCGCTGTAGCGATCATCTCGTCCTACTAGCTATAGCATGAATTAAATGTGAATGAACATCAGAAGGTATGTTGTTTCAACCGCGGAAAGACATCGATGCACAATTTTTCAAGTTCAAGACCACCGACGTTAATCTACTGACTCACCTGTCTGGTTTGTTTGTCGGACAAAATGGCAGATTCTGCATTATGATTGGTCAGATTGGCTGTCAATCAAACTTCTGGCGAAGGGTGAATAGGCCGCACCTTTAAAGCTGAAGTGTAATTTCTGCACCACTATAGTGCCACCAAACTGAATCGCAAAAACAATGACTAATTTCAAACAGGTTTTCCCAAATACTCCCCCCATCTCCCATTGGTTGGAAGAATTCATAGCCTTGCCCTAAACTGTATGTTTGTGTGTGTTTGTGATTTTTTTTTTTTTTTTTTTGTGTGTGTGTGGTATGTGTGTTCCTTAAGCTGCTATTGCCACAACTTTCCTTGGCAAGAGTTGAGAGTATGACAGGAAGACTCTGATAATCACTCCCAGGCAGCGTGCAGCCGTGTGTCAAGACGTTCAATCGGTGAGTGAACATGGAGGAGATAGCAGTTTCTTCTGGCTGTGATGTGAGTGAAAACCATCTCTGAGACCTTCTCACATGTAATAATTGTGCTTTGTTAATACTGCAAAAAATAATTTTAACTTAAACCAAGATCCTTTTTTTGTAAAAGGTATTAAGACTTGTTGTCATTGAATATATTTGGATTTAAGTTTATTTTTAATAAAAAAAATTACTTTTTAAAATGATTAAAACTAAATTGTAATTGGAATTATTAGTAATAAAACAAAAAATGCTGTGCCAATGGAGTAATAAACTTAAAGTAACAATGGAGTAAGAAAATAAACAATGTGAAAACAAGTATTAATACCATACATAATTTTGCTTCTGAAGTAAATTTATCTGATTTTAAGGATGTTTAGATATTTTTACTGTAAGCTAGAATACTGATGACTACTGAATACTGAAAAATGCTTTACAATGTGATAATGTTGCATCAATGTAAAAACCTGTGCCAAAAAATAAAAATAATTCTGCTGTTGCAGCCCCTAACAGGAGCAGCCAAAAGTAAGACAACTCAAATTTAGTTAAATATATATACATAAATATATTCATTTATAAAAAATAATTTTAAAATTATTACAAATTAACTAAATTTGAAAATTTATATTGATAAAATAAAAAGAGACTATTGTGCTAATGGAGTAAGAAGATAAACATAATTCAATATGTTGTCTGAAAACAAGTCAATATAGTATGTTTTAATATCTATATAATTTTACTTCTGAAGTAATTCTGAATTTTTACTGCAAAACAAGAAAAAATACTGATTATAATAGTTTATTTTGCAGTGTTAATGGTTCAAATAAAAATGTAGGTCTTGCTACATATATGTGCCAGAGCCAGTGTCTTCAGCCAGCTTTCATACTGCTTTCTCACACTATCAGACCCTCTATAACTCTCTCGTTTCCCACCGTCCATTCCTGTTCCAGCCCAGAAAATGTCATTGGTGGCGTTTGTCTGAGGACTAATCAAAAATGTGGTTAAACAGTGGTTAAACATCTTACTGCTAAGTAGGAAAACACACGCTTGACCTGGAGAACTCTGGGAGCTTTCCCTCCATTCTCACTTGGCCTGCGGGTGGTATGCTCATTAGAGAGAGAGAAGGAAATTGAAGAAAAGCCAGAGAGATTGAGATTAGGTAATATTCCTTTCCCCGCTCTATTGTTATACAGTAGTAAATTGAACAGAAGAGATTTGAAATGGATCTGGTGGTTTTGAGTTGCTTTATTTGTTTTGTGAGTTGGATGAGGCCGTGAAATTTCATTTGAGCTTGTTGACCTAAATTGCTCAATACAATTAAACCCAAAACCTCTCTCTTTAAAGACCACTTTATGATTTGAGGAAATGGTCATTGATTAAACAGTGAGATGTGACCAGAGGTGAGAAGATTCCAACACTTGGCATTATGCAGCTGGATACCATCTCTCTTTATTTACTACAGAAAAACTGTTCCCAAAGACTATTTCCAGTCCATTTCTTCTCTGGATGATATGGCTTTCTTTCTGAAACGTGTCCAGTCACAGTGCTGGAACACCTACCGAAATGAAACACTTACTCGTGCTGCCCGCTCAGTAGGAAAAATCAATGATGTCAACTCCTTTTCCAGGAATAGTATTGTGGCTGCTGCTGAGCCGGTGTCTGTTCTTTGTGAAGTCTCTGAACACTTTTAAGAGTGCTGCTCCATTTTAATGCGGATGGACAGCAGGGCAGCCACACTCGCGGGACTGCCGGCACATCTGGAAACACTAAGCCTCCCGCTGCACTGCCTGGCCCAATAAAAGTCACTCTCTTTTCTCACTTTCTCTCCTCTCACTTTCATTTGCTCTGACCCTTTCTGTGGTGTAAAGGCGGGCCGATGACCGCATGATGCTCCCCGACACAGTGACCTGGGGGAAGTTCAGATGGATGAGGAGAGACGAAGAACGAGCAATAATTAAGAGATCATTCACTTGCCTCACTAAAGAGCAACGCTGGCATAGGCTCATGGATATAGCGTATATGATATGTACAGATCTTCTCTCTCCTTCTGCTCCACTCTAATTAAATGGACAATCTTATGTAGGTCTGCTCTAATGAGTCTTTACATATTTCATATCAACTTCTTCTCTCATGCGTTAATATTTAAGCAGTGGTGTGATTGATACATGTGCTGAAAATAGAATCAAGACTTAGGAGCTTTTTCTAATGTGTGTGTGTGAGAGAGAGAGTGTTTGTATCCATATTGATTGTCAGACAGAGTTCTGAAAACAGGCTAGGATAACATGGGTAATGGTTTCACACTCTCAATCCTGAAATTCTCCGCCAGCTCACATCATGAGCTCAGACTACCTGTTGACAACTGACACTTAAACGCAAAGAGATACATTTTTTTTTTAATGAAATTAATACTTTTATTCAGCAAGGATTCATTAAATTAAAAATTAAATTAAAAACAAACACTGTTCTTATGAACTTTCTATTCATCAAAGGATCCTGAAAAAATATATATATATCAGGGTTTCCACAAAAATATTAAGCGGCACACCTGTTTTCGACATCGATAATGATACGATTTTTAATTCTTAAGCACCAAAATCAACATATTAATATGATTTTTGAATGACCATGTGACACTGAAATGAGCTTTGGCATTACATTAATAAATTACATTATATTATTAAAGGCCCAGTGAATTGCCATGGAATGCGCAGCATTATTTAATGTGTTGATGTAATTTCAACTGAAACAGGAAGACAGCTCGGGACATATCGAACAGCTCTGCCCCCTTTTTTAAAATAGCCAATAGCGTTTTGTTTATACCGCAGCTCGGCCAGAGCCGGTAAACTCAGTAAAACCTCTGTTTCCTTCTAATCTCTAGACGTTTATCCTCCTAATCTCCTCTATATCACTTTAAAATACAGCGTTCTGTGCAGAATTTAAATGTGTCCGATACCTTTCGTGGTCTGACTCGCAGTTCGTGGATATGATCCGCTCTGTGTTCTCGTGTCCCTGGGCCAGAGCAGACTGTGCTCGCACTGCGGTGGTTCACGCAACACTAATGTGAAAAGGGACTTCATTCGCGTCAATGGAAAGCATATTTACACTGTCTGAATCGTTCCCTATTCTCTATATAGTGCACTATGTGCCATTCCCCATGTAGAAACTAGTAAATGTGTGAACAAATGATCGATTTCAGCCGCAGTTTCAGTGTCTGTTTATAGTGTAGGAGGGGGCAGAACTTCAGATTCTAAAGAGCATTTGATTGGACAGAAGATTTGATGAGAAGCTGAAGTGCGATGTGATGTCTTGAAAATCCGTGATCCATTTTAACGTAAGTGAGAGACTGTAAGTTTTTAATGCTTATATCTTCTAAATGCAAATTTTGTCATTGTTTTGGAACACACCAGCTTATTCATAACCTTAAGGCATATTCATACTAAAAGCTAAACAACCAAAATTTTAAATATTGAATTGTAATAGTATTTCACAATATTACTGTTTTTTTACTGTATTTTTGATCAAATAAATGTAGCCTTGGTGAGCATAAGAGACATAAAAGTATTAAAACTAATAAATTTTTTCAGGTAAAATTATAAACATATTTACAGTGCAATTTCCTTAATTCGCTGTTGTATATTAGGCTATATTTAGTTCTGTTTAATGTGATCTATATTCCTAGCCTACATTTCTCTCCAGGCTTAAAAGCCAAGGGATTCACAAATGGACAGTGAAGGAGGTAAATTATTTATGTGCAGAGACTTATGAATTTTTAAATACCACAGTGATTATATTCACCTTGCCTGCAAGCAGAATTGTTGTGCTAATGTTATCATGTTGCGTCTTTAGGTCCATAAGCAATGGTGAACTTGAGAAACTCTGTAGTTACTCAGGGGTGTAACACACTGTTGCTGTGCTGTTGCCATGGTGATGAAGGATGTTCAGATAGTGTTAGGATAAGAATGTGTAGATAAGTATGTAGCCAAAAAGGACACATTCCTGGATCAACATTTTGACTTAATTTAAACAACTTATTTTGATTCAGCACCATTGTATTAGGTTTCTGGTTCAAATTTAATTGCTTCATGTTAAATTGACTTGAAACGATTACTTTTTGACTAAACTTGATGTTTTCATATTAAAATAACATGTTTCAATCAAGTAAACTCAACCAGGACTCAATCAAACTGGACTTTCACTTCCCATCATGCTTTGCAAAGGGGTTGATCTGGGAGAGTAAATGTTGAAATAAAGTGTTATTTTAAGCAGTTTTTAGCAACATGAGAAAATGGAGAGACTTTTTAAAGTTTACTGTTCTATTATGTTGGTATTTAAAAGTTTCTGTTATGTTAATAGTTTTGGGGTTACCATTGTGGTGAAGTGTAGAACATGTGCTTGGGTCGAGGACCTGCTAACAACAATTAAAGTTGTTTTAATAAAAAAAACAAAAACAAAAAAAAAACTATTTTGGACATGCCATAGATGGAATAAAACCATCTTCTGGCTAACACCTAACGATAAGAGTCTTTACAGAGTAAAGATTTTGTAAAGGTTGTGAAAATTGTTCTTGAACGCATTCACTAAATAAACTAATCAATTAAACTGGATTGCTTGTTTTAATTTCTGTTTGATATTAATTTTAGGATAATTAAACTTAATGGTTTTGAAAAAAAAAACAAAGAATGTTAACCTGATTCAACTAAATGGCATTGAGTTAACCTTATGTAATAAATTTAAGTTAACTGAAATAAATAATGTTAATTAAATGCAACATAAGTCACGTGGAACCTGTTGACATAAAAAAGTTAAGTAAATCCAACGTATCCTTTTTTTGAGTGTGGATGCCTATGTCAAAAAAAAAAACGTTCTGAAAACATGCACAGCTTTGTCTTTCATTGCACACTGGTTTGATCTAGCTCTGTCTGACTGTGGAATCGCAAACTAGTCTGTCTCACCAGGCCAAAATACTCTCACAGCCAACCAAACACAACATTAGCAGTTCTGTATTTGTAGTGGCCATTAGATGCTTTTGAGCATTAGAGTAATCATTGGAAAGGAGAAAGATAATTATGTTTGCATGCATGCAGTGCTTGGTCAGTAAGAGAAAATTTAAATGAATCATAGTTGCTTTGTTTGTCGCTGTTACGACAATTCAAGCAGCACTGGAAGTCAGTCTTTCGCTCAGTTAAGAGGTGCAGTATTCATTTTCTTTACATGGGCTTTCATATACCTTTGTGCTGATTTGCTTTAAATCTAAGTATTATGTTTAAAAGAGCACATTTTAAGTCTTGCCGCTCTCGCAGAGCTATTTTCAGCTACTATAATGGCTGCTCTTTAATAGAGATATTAGCCAGTGGAATAGCTGCTTGCTCCATTCAGCTTCTGTTATGACAGGTTAGTCCTCTGCAATTATCCTCCTCACCTCTCAGTGTGACCACCCCACCCCCACAACGAAGCCTACCTATTCAGTGTTTCTGCATTAGGTTTAAAAAAGGCCATTCATATGTATGGTTTATGTATTAACTTTATTTCTTTACAGACAGTCTTTGGGAAAACATAAAAGTAACACAGTGTACTAACCAGATGTAATCGGTACAAGTGAAAAGCGATAAAAGCTGTCTCTTCCATATTATGGGCCAGTCACCATAAAGTACGGGTGTGACGAGATCCCGCGAGATTAAAATGTGACGAGATTTCTCGTCGAGGTGAAAAGCTGTCTCATGATATTGCCATGATGGAGTGTGAGGGTGAAATTAGGATAGAATATGCCACCGCTACATTTACATTACGCCCCCACTGTCGTTTTGCTTTTTATAGAAATAAAAACCATTTAATTCAGCTAGATAATGGTCGCTTCAATCCCATCCAGCTCATCCAACACAAGCTGCAGCTCTGTACGTAGTGCAGCAGAAATCAGAGTTCACTGATCACGCGATGAGGTTAAGTTACGAGATGACTGACAAGACCATGGAGGAGGATTCGTTGCACAACAGAGCCTAAGCGTCTGACAAATGTCTTATCTTGTAGAATGCACATTCAGCACCGCCGCTCCCTATTCACAGAGTATGCATGAGCACAAAATCGAAGGCGAAAGTAAAATGCGAGTGCACATTCAAATGCAATTTCAATACCCCGCATTTTGAAAGTGGCTCCCTGATGCATGCAAATATCTCCCAATATGAAAGCTATCTTAGGCTGGGCTGTGTAGTTAACCATCTCTCAGCTCTGTATCATGCTTTAAGAAAAAATTGGTCTCTATTTGCACTTTGAATATTGAGAGAGTGCTTTGATAATGGTTGCACTCATTGTTTGCACTTAAGACTAAGAGAAAACTGTCTTATTCATTTTTATTTATACTGTTTTTATTTCAACTGATCTATTTGTGGAAAGGAGTTCAGTTAGGAGGTCAAAAGTTCTCATGTGAAATCATACAGTCAGTTGAATTTGTGGCAAAACCTTTTACAGTGCTTGAGTATTGTTGTCTTTTATTGCATATGATATTTCATACTCAGAAAGCAGAACTGAAACGACTTTATACAAATGAGAAACAACTCGATGTGGCGACAATGGGAGTGAAGACAGTAGAGCTCAGTGATCTGCTTCCTGTCAAATACTGTTGACAAGTGTAGGCATATTGGAGGACAGGCTAAAATTAATGTGAGGTATTCTACTGTTTTATGTAATTTATCTGTGCTGCTTTAGTTATCAAGAAACATTATTTTCAATGTATCAACAGTTGTGCTGCTTAATATTTTTGAGGAAACCATGATACATTCTTTGATTAATATAAAGTTCAAAAGAACAGCATTTATTTGAAAAATAAATCCTTTGTAACAAAATTGTTTTTTATTGTCACTTTTTATCATTTTAATGCATCCTTACTGAATAAAAGTATTAATTTCTTTAAAAAAAAAAAAAAAAAAAAAAAGAATCTTACTGACCCCAAAATTTTGAATGGTAATGTAATGTTCTTAATATGATGCTTTATGCACTACTGCAACTTATATACAAAGGCTTTACTGTGCGTAAAGTTAGCCCTGCTCACACCGATGACTCATTGAACCCAAATCTTGATGATCCTGTTTATTAAACTTCAAACATGAGAGATTGAGTGTGGAAGTGGAGAGACATCATATGAGTTGCATATAAAACAGTTGCAAGCATATGCGCTTTTGTGTGCAAACTTTTTCTGTTTGGATTTTTTTCCTGACTTCCAGTGTAAACAGAAAAGTTGCTTCTCTCAGTAATCTTGTCTTCCCTGATTTATCTAAGACACATCAAGTGTCACCACAGGTACAGGTGTCACCATATATTTAATCTGAAATTGCAGCTGATGATCCCACACAGTAATTCTCTGAATTCGAATAAGCTTTACACATATTTTAATGAAAGTGATGCCACGCTTTGTGCCAGGACACAATATACTTCCCCCGGTATTTCTGTTGTAATTATGACAAAGCTGCTTATTTTCAAGCCTCTTTTTATTAACAGTAACTGGGAGTGTTGAAATGTAAAATTAAACATGATTCATTTTGAGATTCCTGATGTTTCAAGAACGCTGTTTTAGAACAGTTCGTATAACAAAATTATTCCACATTGTAACAGCTTTTCCTGTAATTGCATTGGGGAGAAGAGGGACAATCAGTCAAAACAGTGACGATAACCTAATGGTCATTTACTGCTCTTAGCCATGCTCAGCTGTGGATTCCTCTCTGATGAGATAGCTTTGGAGTAAATTGGGCATCTACCTCTATAGGCAATTGCACGCCATGTTATTTGTACCTTTAGGACATGATCCTAATGTATTGATTTTCTGTGCTTTGTCATTGGTAATCAGTCTTCAGCAGTGATTGTGGATTGTGTAAACATTGTCATGGCAAAGGTGAAAGCTGTTGTCGGTGTGATGTGTTTGAGCTGCATATATCAGTCCATCAGAGGTTGCTGGTGAACATGTTTCACCTTGTCTGGTTTCAGATCATTCTGGTTGATGTTTTTTTAATACTACATTGCTCTCACTCATTTTCTCACTCTCTCTTTTTTCGCTAGTGGAAAAATCTCTCTCTCATACTGTACTGTGTGTGTTTTTGTGTGTTCAAGTGTATTCATATGTAATACTCTGAGTGTAACAAGTTCAGAAGGACAGAGTAGAGCCATTAGTGAGTACTCATGAAAGAAAGAGCTTTTGGTGCAAGTATATTGTTCCATGGAGGGCAGCATGAAATTTAGAGTGTTCTAGAAAAGGGTTTTAACTCCTAGAAATTGTTCGCCTAAAATAATAGTCCACCTCAACTACTGTGGTGCTTAAAGGCTGTGACACGCTGGCAGACTTTGATTGACACATGCAGAGACCCATGTAAAATCCTAAAGCTGTCGCTGGCAGACAAGTGTGCAAGGACGGAAATTCCCAGGCTTCCTTTCCCACTTTTTGAATGCTATGCTCCCCATGCTGAACTGATTACTCCAACTCATTGGATGTCCTCTCCTCCATTTTGTTAAAATTTGTATAGTTTTTGGCCTTTCACTCGTTTGGCATTGTAAATTGTGGATCATCCAGAGCAGAAGGCAGAAATGCATGCACAAAACACCCATAAGCCCAAACATATTGCCATAGAAAATGAATTGCCCCACTTGTGTTGTTTTAACGTGATTAACAAAAGTTTTGCAAATCAGTTAATGGCACAAACACGCCCACAACTGCACAGTCTTGCAGGTTGGTGCAAGGTTGTGTAGAATTCGCCCGACTTTTTAACAGTGGTCAGATTCACAAAAATCATCTTAAGAAAATTCTGAATAATTTTTCAAGAATTGCACTTAAAGACATTCTTACAAATTTCTTAAAGCTGGTTCACACAGAACGCATTTTTTGCAATTAAAAACGTGAAACACAAGCCAGTGGAATGAAAAACGCAAGGTCTAAAGATGCATTATTTAAGTTGAATGTCTTTGAACTCAAGTGCCACGTTTTTAGAACGTCGTGTTATGCATGAGACGTGAGTGCAAACTGTCAAACAAATCCGTCTAGTGCACGTTTCCATATAAAAAACAATGGAAAAGTAGCGCAATGGAATGGAAAAACACATTCTGTGAGAACCGGACCTTTTTTTATCTTAAAGAGTTCTTCAAATTCAGCAAAAAGTCACATCTTGCATAAACATGATCTATAATTGTTTACATTATTGGTCATTGGCATCACTTCAGAGTACTTGTAGTAATCTAGTAATGGTACATCTAGTAATAGTAATATGTATTATATGTAGCTACAGTAGGCACACAGAAAATGTTGTAATGCTTAATATTTGAAACAACCCAGTAAATTAATTTAATATCTTACCTTTGAGGATTTAAGACAATTTGGATGTTTCCCATGTTATTTATGATGATTTTAGGAACATTCTTTTCAGAAATTTAAGCTCTTATAAGTTTTGTCTTAAGAACATTCCTGTCTTTTTCTTAAGATTGTTCTAAAGAAATGTTTTTGGGAAAACAAAATATTCTTATCTTTATTCTTACTTAAAATAAAAGAAAATAGCAGTTGAGATGAATGTTATTCTTAAGAGTGTTTTGAGCCCCAGAAGTTGGCCTCTCTTTCAGCTTACTGCAGGTTGGGCAGCCAGAGTTTAATTTTAAGTCAGCCGTATAGTAATATTTAAACAATAGTTGAGTTAAATAAAACTGCCCAGCATGTTGGGCAAACATTTAACCCAACCACTGGGTTAAATCAACCCAATCGCTGGGTTTGTCCATTTTCAACCCAATTTGTGTTGTTTTTAAACCATCATTTTTAAGGTTGAGTCCGATATAGACTGGATGTGAACGCCTGGAGGGGAAAGCAGCTCTGTTTGGCTTATTGAGAATTTGTTTAATTAGGACTTAGGTCCACAATGCTCTACCTGCTCCACAAACTGTTTGTCTTCTTGTCCGATAATCACCTGTAATGACTATAATCCCTCTCCAGTCACACTTTGTGACTGGTAACAAACATAGACAAGCAGGGAAATAACAAGTGCACACATTTTCAATTTCTTTCACAAACATGAACACAAATGTGAAACAGTCCCAAAAGGGCTGAGATTTCATCTCAAATGTCATTATCTAATCAGGAGCACTTTTTCTGTCCACACTGGAAAAGAAAATGTCATGCGATACAAATAAATCAGAGCCAATAGACGCAACGCATCAGTTCAAATAGCTTTACAATGCATCTTTTCAATTATCCATAACTAGTTTAACAGACTAATCCAGTTGTTTAACCATCTTGATTAAGGTAGCTGTTGTCAACATTGTGTAAGTTTTTGTAATGTTTATAGAAAACAATTAAAGTAACTTTTATTCAGTAAGGATGTAAATTTGATCAAAAGTGATCATATCTAATGTTAAAAAAGATTTCTGTTTAAAAATATACTGTTCTTTTGAACTTTCTATTCATCAAAGAATCCTAAAATATCACACTTTCCACAAAAATATTAATTATCACAACCGTTTTAAATATTGATAGTAATAATAAGAAATGTTTCTTAAGCACCAATATCTGAAGGATCGTGTGACACATTTTTGGCATTTTGGAATTGACATGACAAATTTGCCATTACAGGAATAAATTACATTTTAAAATATGTTGAAATAGAAAACAATTATTTAAAATTGTAATCATATTTCACACTAGTACTGTTTTTGCTTTATTTTTGATCACATAAATGCAGCTTTGGTGAGCATAAGACTTCTTTCAAAAACATCTCAGCGCACATAAAAATGAACCTGTCTAAACACTTGCCGTCTGTTTAGTCCAGGACTTTTTGGGGCTTATAGTATTATAGTATAGTATATAGTATAGTATTTTAGGGCATTCAGTGAGCTGTGTCTCTCACAGACAGGATTACGTGTGCTGAAAAAGTGGAATTAATGGCTTTTGACCAGCCTTACTGCAGTTGCTCAAGTCCTCAGTATTTTAATCCAGTTTAGTGCTGCTTTCCTACAGCACAAAACATGTCGCATACCGCCAGTGCACATTAACTATGAGAGATGCAAACGGTTTGAGGCTCTCGAGCTTGTATATTTGTGTAGAGTTTAAATAGGAGTTATGTAATAAGTGCGCTAATTGTTTTGTGCTATAGTGAGTAGGTAGGCTAGAGCTAACAATGAGACATTTGCAACATATACAGTCAAACCAAAAATTATTCAGACATTTTTGATATTTTTGATATTTTTTTACTAGTGGGTGCAGGACACTATAGTTCATTTATGTAAGTTATAGCAAAATAAAGTAAACTGTGACATATTATACCAAAAATTCTTCATACAATGGACTACCAGTAAAAGTGATAGAAATTTGAAACCAAAAATTATTCAGACACTTTGACCTGACCATGTTTTGCTTAAGTGTTATCTGACATAATTAAGATTAATTTTTTCCTGACAGTTTAACTCTTGAGATCTTGTCATATTTTATTATTTTTATTATTTTATTATTAAATTGACTGTATATTAATTGAGCAGTGAGCACTACAATAATGTACAGTAGGAATATAGTTTTTATAGTCGTAAGTGATTAACATGATTTTTGAAATGTGATATTTTGCAAGCATCCATAGCATGATTATTAAATTCTGACAGATGCCAGTAATTATTTTCATGTTATATGGCTGATAACTAATAAATAGCCCATATTAAAATATAGTAAAATATAGTATACTATGTGTACTATTTTGTCTAAATAAATTAAAAATAATACACTAAATCTAAAATCAATCAGTTTAAATGCTACAAGTGAATTTAGGCATCTCCACATTATATTGTACAGTATGAAAAATAGCTAGATTCAATTTGAGATGTTGACATGTTATTAAAGATTTTTTAAGATTAACCTTAAGTATTGGCCAATATACATGCTGATGAAAACAAAAATATTTAATGTCGGCTGATAACAGATATGGTCCCAATATGTTATACATCCCTAATAATATATATATATATATATATATATATATATTGCTTTGTCATGTTGAAAGTGTTTGCTTGCATTGAATTTGCTCTTTTTTTTATGTTGTTATCAAAAGGTCCTTTTTGTGTGTGAGAGTCTGGTGTTCCCTAGACTGCTGGGACCAAACATGCTAAGTAATGAAAATATTGATGAATAAAAATGTAAAAATGCAGAAAGTTAGGCTATCATTAGCTAAGCATAAAAACAATAAATATCAGTGAAAAGTTCCCACTCATGTGTTTATGCTGCACCACAGCTTATTCACACACAGATGCATCAAGCTAATCAGACAGTGCGGGTGTGCATGCATGTACAGTAAGAGCCGTAACCTCGGGATGTTTGCGGTGGGGGATTCCAGTGCATCAGGGAGCACCTAGTGGAAAGGTTACTGCAGCGGGTGATTAATTAGCCAATTAACACGATGATAAATGTGCATGAGTAAACGAGGCAGGCAGCTTGAGACTGAACCAATTTCGGATGATATTCTCTTTTTTTTCATTCATCCATCCTTTTTCTCCCTCTTCATCATGAAAAACTGTTGAGTCGACTGTACATTACAGGGCTGTTTTCATTGTCATCCTTCTGACTGATTTAGTGCCTGTGGGTTTGCTTAGGGCACTGTGGGACCATTCAATTTGGACAGAGGTAGGGATTCCTTAATGGGATGGCTGTTAAGGTAATGAATAGGGTTTCTAGTCACAAAGCCCTGGTTAAAAGCACCTGTCAGTGATGATGGGTAAGGCATTGTTAGGCTTGAGCAAACAGCATCCCAGACTGACATCACTGGAAGATGGTTGGATGCACTTGTGTGTGGTGTGTGTGTACCTAGAGTCTGATGTGGAAAGTGCTTTAGAACAAAAAATGAATTTATGCTGCATCTGTGCATAATCTTATCAGAATCTATTTGTTATTCATTAATTTACATACTGTACTGTAATTCTATATGCACAATTTAAACAATAATAATTTATACAATAATTTCTTTGTTTTTACAATTCTCAACATGTTTATTTTCAGGTTTAAATGGAAAAAACATTTTCAGTGTGGTCTATTTTTTCTTTTCTTTTTTACTTGCTTATTTGAAACGTGCCTGTGGCGACATTTCTGCAAAATGGTATTACATTGCTTCTTGTATGTTTTGCGACACTTTCGCTGTGAATTGTCCAGTCAGTGGTGTTAAGAGTGCCATTAGTTTTACTGCCACTAGTGTTCATTTCAGCTGGAGACTGCAGTAAAATGTATGTATAGTTATGTCTTTTGGAGTTTTGCAGAAATGTAGGCAGAGTCATGTTTTTTCAATGAGCCGTTACATATCGGCTGTTCAAATGTGTGATGCTGTTTCTTTGCTTCAGTGATGTGTAAACTCTTTCAGACGGCGCTGCCCTTTAATGCTTTCATCCTCCATATATAAAGTGGTCAGCCTTGAGATCAATGGAAACAAGTCAGTTCAGTGCAGTCATTTTATTCTCCGATGCACTTCAAAAACACTTCAAAACTAGTGCTTGTTTACTTTTGTTGTGTAGTTTGTCCTAGAACGTGCATTGAAATGTGAAAATCTCTTTAGGAAGTTACTGGTCCAATCAGGTCAGAGTAATAAAAATTTTAAAACCGTTATCATAATGTCTCAAGTCTTTACCCTCACATTGAAACACTGCTGCAAAAACATGTGGTGTTTGTCTGCGTATTTGTATTTTGTTCATTAGCACACATCTCTTGAAGTGTGAGTGTGTGCATATTTGTGCTCAGCTGTGTTTGTGTGTACGTCTGTGTATGTGCTCACACAAATAGTATGTGTGTATGTGGGTATTGCTTGCATTGCTGACTGTTGCTCCCAGAGGCTGACGTGAGCTGGTTGGAGGCCAGAAGAGCACTGAGGTCTCAGAGCAGCTGTGAGGTTAGAGAACTTGTCATAATCAAAAAGTAGAAAGTTATGCGTTGCTGGCCCTGAAACGAGCCAGCGATGAAGACGGAAAAACATAGGGCTATAAATTGTTTGCCATCATTAACATTCTTGGTAACTAATTATATTATTGTTGATTTATGGCTTATTGAATAATCGTCTTATTCAAACCCACTGACTTTAGAGAGAGCGAGAGAGAGAGAGATCTTCTAAAACTGTTCTGGGGTTTAGCATTTCAATCTGGAATATTTGTTTTATTTGTTGAAAGATTAAAGTTGGAAGTCTTAAAAAGATTTATACTTTTTTGGATTTGATTCCAGTACATGCACTGAAAAAAACAGCTTTATCAGTATTTGTGTTTTGTTGTCCACTACAAATTTCATATATATATGAGATCATACAAAATGCATGTTATTTTTTATTTAGTACTGTCCTGAGTAAAGTAAGATGTTTACATATAATCCATAAGACAAAAAAAATAGCTGAATTTATTAAAATGACCCAGTTCAAAAGTTTGTGAACCATTAATTCTTAATACTGTGTGTCATTACCTGGATGATCTACGACTGTTTTTATGTTTTGTGATGGTTGTTCATGAGTCCCTTGTTTGTTCTGAGCAGTTAAACTGAGCTCTGTTCTTCAGAAAAAATATCCAGGTCCCAAAAATTCTTCAGTTTTCCACCATCTTTTGCATATTTGAACCCTTTACAGCAGTGACTGAATGATTTTGAGATCCATCTTTTCACACTGAGGACAATTGAGGGACTCAAACACAACTATTAAAAAAGGTTCAAACATTCACTGATGCTTCAGAAGGAAACACAATGCATTAAGAGTCGGGGGGTGAAAACTTTTGAACAGGATGAAGAGGTCCAAATTTTTCTTATTTCGCTTGAATATCATTTTTTTTTTCATTTAGTAATGCCCTTCGGAAGCAACAGAAAATACTTGCATGTTTCCCGGAAGACAAATTAAATACAATTTACCTTGATCTTCAAATTCCAAATGTTTTCACCCTCCATCTATTAATGCATCATGTTTTTTTCTGGAGCATCAGTGAATGTTTGAACCTTTTTTAAAAGTTGTGTTTGAGTCCCTCAGTTGTCCTCAGTGTGAAAAGATCAAAATCATTCAGTCACTGCTGTAAAGGGTTCAAATATGCAAAAAATGCTGGAAAACTGAAGAATCTGCAGGACCTGGAGATTTTTTCTGAAAAACAGAGCTCAGTTTAACTGCTCAGGACAAACAAGCGACTCATGAACAACCATCACAAAACAAAAAAAACAGTCGTAGATCATCCAGGTAAACACAGTATTAAAAATCAGTGGTTCATATACTTATGAATGGGGTTATTTTAATAAATTTAGCTATTTTTTTTGTCTTGTGGATTATATGTAAACATCTTTTATGTAAAATATCTTACTCAGGACAGTACTAAATAAAAAAATAACATGCATTTTGTATTATCTCCCTTATTTTGTTAAAATTATTAACATTTTCACAGATTCTGCAAGTGGTTCACATACTTTTTCTTGCAACTGTATATATATATATACAGTGTCTCACAGAAGTGAGTACACCCCTCACATTTTTGTAAATATTTTATTATATGTTTTCATGTGACAACACTGAAGAAATGACACTTTGCTACAATGTAAAGTAGTGAGTGTACAGCTTGTATAACAGTGTAAATTTGCTGTCCCCTCAAAATAACTCAGCACATAGCCATTAATGTCTAAACTGCTGGCCACAAAAGCGAGTACACCCCTAAGTGAAAATGTCCAAATTGGGCCCAATTAGCCATTTTCTCTCCCTGGTGTCATGTGACTCATTAGTGTTACAAGGTCTCAGGTGTGAATGGGGAGCAGGTGTGTTAAATTTGGTGTTATCGCTCTCACTCTCTCATACTGGTCACTGGAAGTTCAACATGGCACCTCATGGCAAAGAACTCTCTGAGGATCTGAAAAAAAAGAATTGTTGCTCTTCATAAAGATGGCGTAGGCTATAAGAAGATTGCCAAGACCCTGAAACTGAGCTGCAGCACGGTGGCCAAGACCATACAGCGGTTTAACAGGACAGGTTCCACTCAGAACAGGCCTCGCCGTGGTCGACCAAAGAAGTTGAGTGCATGTGCTCAGCGTCATATCCAGAGGTTGTGTTTGGGAAATAGACGTATGAGTGCTGCCAGCATTGCTGCAGAGGTTGAAGGGGTGGGGGGTCAGCCTGTCAGTGCTCAGACCATACGCCGCACACTGCATCAAATTGGTCTGCATGGCTGTCATCCCAGAAGGAAGCCTCTTCTAAAGATGATGCACAAGAAAGCCCGCAAACAGTTTGCTGAAGACAAGCAGACTACGGAACCATGTCCTGTGGTCTGATGAGACCAAGATAAACTTATTTGGTTCAGATGGTGTCAAGCGTGTGTGGCAGCAACCAGGTGAGGAGTACAAAGACAAGTGTGTTTTGCCTACAGTCAAGCATGGTGGTGGTAGTGTCATGGTCTGGGGCTGCATGAGTGCTGCCGGCACTGGGGAGCTACAGTTCATACAATTCATTGAATGCCAACAGAGCATGATCCCCTCCCTTCAGAGACTGGGCCGCAGGGCAGTATTCCAACATGATAACGACCCCAAACACACTTCCAGGACGACCACTGCCTTGCTAAAGAAGCTGAGGGTAAAGGTGATGGACTGGCCAAGCATGTCTCCAGACCTAAACCCTATTGAGCATCTGTAGGGCATCCTCAAACGGAAGGTGGAGGAGCGCAAGGTCTCTAACATCCACCAGCTCTGTGATGTCGTCATGGAGGAGTGGAAGAGGACTCCAGTGGCAACCTGTGAAGCTCTGGTGAACTCCATGCCCAAGAGGGTTAAGGCAGTGCTGGAAAATAATGGTGGCCACACAAAATATTGCCAGCGGTTTAGACATTAATAGTGTTGAGTTATTTTGAGGGGACAGCAAATTTACACTGTTATACAAGCTGTGCACTTACTACTTTACATTGTAGCAGTGTCATTTCTTCAGTGTTGTCACATGAAAAGATGAAAATAAAATATTTACAAAAATGTGAGGGGTGTACTCACTTCTGTGAGATACTGTATATATATCAGTTTTGCTTCTCATTCTGTTTTTTTAAGGATTGTTGGATATTTGTTTTACTGAAAAAGACAAAAATAAAAGTTTGTTTTGCAGGGTGTACTGCATGAATTATGCACTAGTAGACAGACACAGAACATGTCGTCTGTCCCTAAACTGCTCCTATGGGTTTTTGGCTATGTAAAAAGAAATGTTATGAAGTCACATGACAAAAATACAACTTATGGCTGGCCAGCATGGTGGGTCATTCTCGGTACATTCTATGGTCATCACATTGCTACCATACAGCTGCATTTACCTCTTAATCAAGATGATGACAGGCTGAGGAAACGAGTAGGTGTGAAATCTCCCTACCTATGTGGTCAGAGGATTAAATGTCCTGAAAAGTGGGCAACAGCCTATTATGAGAGGCTGCTGTGATCCCTCATTGGCACTAAAAGTTTACCAGGACTCTCAGGTTTGAATGCTTAAACACATACATTACAACATTACAGGAAAAAAGCTGGCTCTGCTCAAGTGATGGGGTCTGTCAGATTGCACCAATCTATTTGATTATTTCCTCAAATCCCTGAGAGATTTAATGTGATCTGCATGTACACACATACTGTGCCATTTACAGGTCCGAGCATCAAATAGATGTATTTTTATGAGTGGACAAATACACTTTACAACAATTAATGTATGAATGACTATGGCAGCTGTAAATCATGGCAGATAGATTTGAGATGGGCTACTGTGGGTTTTGGCTTCAAATAAGGAAGGAAAACTAATGAAATGAATGAAAGAATGACAGGTGGAGACTGTGGAAGACAAAATGGAAAAGTAATAAAATTGTGGACAAGTCTTCTACTGACAGACTGCGCCGTAATGGAGCAGATGTCTCTCTGATGCTGTAAAGACAAGTGTCACAAGGAATTCTTTAACCTTCATATCATTGCACTCTGGATTCGTTTAAGGAGGGAAATAATTCTTTGTTTCGCTTTTTCCATGAAACAATTTTTTGTGTTTGTCAGTAGTTGTTCTGAGTAAACACGTCAGCAAGAGCCCACGGGGTGTCACTGGTCCAGCCAGATTGACAGCAGATCCACCCAGTGGAATATAGTAATTGTTTTGGATGTTATGAAAAACCAACAAACAGAGAAACTGCTTTTTCTCACACGCAAAGTAATCATAGCTCAAATATACTGCCATTCAAATATTTGAGGTCGGTAAGTCTATTATCCTCACCAAAGCTGCATTTATTTGATCAGAAATACAGTAAAAACACTAATTTTGTGAATATTATTACAGTGTAAAATGTTTTAATTTTAATTTTTTTTTTTTTTTTTTTTTTTTTGTGATGGTAAAGCTGAATTTTCAGTTGCCATTATTCCAGGTATCATTATCAATGCTGAAAACAGTTGTGTTGCTTAATGTTTTTGTGGAAACCATGATACATTTTCAGGATACACTGATGAATAGAAAGTTCAAAAGAACAGCATTTATTTGAAATATTTTTTATAGAGCAGCGTAGGACAACTTTGAAATGGTTAGGTGAATTGAAATGGGCCACAGCTTGAATCAAATTTTGTTGCTAAGGTGTTGTTAGCGGTTGCTAGGGTATTGCAAGGTCATGCACTTTCACTCCCTCTTTCTGCCATTGGTCGGACAATAGATAGTCCCACTTCCAAATCACCTTATTGTTTGAGCCAGTGTTGCTAGGTTGTGCTTGTTGGATGCTCCAAACAAACAGAGCAATGTTTTGATAGCACCACACAGCTGCAGTGTTTACACTTTTCAGGGGAATCAGCATGCAAATAGCTTACTTATATCTGAAGCTGGAATAGGAGGAAGTCAGCACTGAAAAATAATACACAAGCTACATATGCATTTATTTTTAAGTGCACTTGTTAGTAATCTGAAAAGGTTCCCTTTGTTTTCCCTTGTTTGTAGAAGCAACTTACAATTCAGACATTTATGTGTTTACAAACCCAGTGGTGAGTGGGAAGCCTGAGGTTTTATATTACTAACTAGTGTGTGTTCGTCTTTGTTTGTGTTGTGTCATACTGCTTTCATCATGATTAAGACAGCAGACAGTGAAGCTTGTGAGTAAATATTGCTCCCAGATTGTTGTAGTGTATCTAAATCCAGCTCATCCACTGGCTATTTCTGCCTTCACTCACTGAAAGCAAACCGGGTTTGTGTGCTAAATGGTGATACTCCGTTCTGTGTGGCAGTGGGGCCTGGATGTAATTCCACTGTCTTGCTCTCTGCTCTTGGCCATGGGCCGTGCTGCTGTTTCTGGATAAGAGTCATTGGTTTGGCTGGCTGTGATATGTGGCCTCTCTCCCAGCAGGTGTCTGTCTGACAGCTGTTGCTAACTTACACTGTGTCATACTCTAGCCAACTTGACATTCAACGCACCCCTCTTCAAAAGAGTGCGTCATTTTTCTGCATTTTCTAAAAACGAGTGGTGCTTGCATACAGAACTTGCCACCATGGTGTTGCTATGTGGTTGTTATTTGTATAGCGCTTTTCACAATATTGTTTCAAAGCAGCTTTACAGAAAATGCATGTTTCTGCATTACAATTTGGAGTGACTGTGTCAAAGTAATGTCCATATGTCAGAAATGTACAGTTCTAAGATAATACAAATCATCCAGTTAGCTACACATCATGTATTCATTTAGGCAAAAACAATGAGCTGATTAAAGCAATTATTACAAGTTGTGATCGTAATGATTACAGTATATAGAAAATTTGGCAGTTGTGTATGTTGTATTGCCAAGGTCCAAGTCAAAAAAGCCCCAATCTATTATACTCTTATATGTAGATATGAATCAGTCTCCTCATTCATTATATGGGATATTTTTACCTTTTTTTTTTTGTTTGTTTTTTTTTCCTCCATGCATTCTCAAATGCTCCAAAAGTTTGATTTCTTATAAAACGAGTAGAAATCCTTTCCTGTTTTTTTTCACTGAATCACTGAATCTACTGTCTGTTTTAATTTATCGTGATGGTCCTCATCAGCATTCCTTGAAGAACATGTACCCTCACTTTGCCCCTGCACATTTGACCTCTCTTCCGGTCCATACAGCTGGATGTGAGGTGTGGTGACCTGCACCTCACCTGGTGGCCCTTTGAGCTCCACAGGCTCAGGTTTCTGATGGTCGTTTTATCAGCCGTTTTACTGGCTCAGTAGCCTGATGAAATAGCACTCAACGTCGGCTGCTGGCTGCTTAACGAGGGCTTGGTGTATGAGCCCGTTGGCTGTTAAAGCATGTGTGTGTGCAGGTGGTATGGACAGCCGCAGGGTTGGGTAATGGGTAATAGTGGTTTGCCGGTGCAATACTTTCCAGATGCAGCAAGTCTTGAAAGACTCAGGCGAGGAGTGTGGGCCTATACCAGGAGGTGCAACCTAATCCGGGGGCAGAGGTCATCTACCCGCTGCTTATAACTCATAAAGCTGCCTGGCAGGAAAGGTTAATCATAGGTAGCAAGAGAAAGGTTATGATTTAGGTTAGATGTTGGCATTTAAGATGAAAGTGTCATGATGTTTTTTTTTTTTTTTCTTCTCAAACATATCTAAGGTTTTCATATGTGTGTTGCAGTGACTTTTTGCCTCATCTTCTGTTGTTGAAACAATTTTCACTCAGAAATAGCTAGTGTGTGTGTGTGTGTGTGTATATATATATATATGTATATACACTGATGTGTTAGAAGCAAGAAGAATGGGCAAGCGTCCAGTCCAACAGACGAGCCACTGTAGCTCAAATTGCTTAAGAAGTTAACGCTGGTTCTGATAGAAAAAAGTCAGAATACACAGTGCATCACAGTTTGTTGCGTATGGGGCTGCATAGCCGCAAATCAGTCAGGGTGCCCATGCTGACCCCTGTCCACCGTCGAAAGCGCCAACAGTGAGCATAACATCTTGGTGCCATAACATCTTGGTGGGGCTCATCGGTGTGTGTATTATACATATATATATGTAACGGCAAGTAACACATTGAATTAAATGTGAAATTTTGAAGTAGAAAGACTGAAATAGTATTTTCTTGTAAAATGTACTTCAGCAAACCTTTATTTTTACAACTTCGAAAAATTGGTTTTCATGTTTTATGGGCACTTTTCATAGACATAATGATTTTTATAATATACACACTGTATATTCTATCCCCTAACCCTAAACCTACCCATCACAGAAAACGTTCTGCTTTTTTACATTAAATAAATAAATAATAATAATAATATAATTTATAACCAAAAAATGTCCCCACAAGGACAAAGATTTCTGGTATTGCCACCCTTGTGGGCAAAGATACATTACTGCAGCATGATAGCCAGTATCATATTATATTTGTTAAAACACTATTAACTTGCTAGCTAAAATGAAAATTCTTATCTCACCTTTTTACTGTTATTGTCCTAATAATGAAAGGCAATGGATCCAGAAAATATTGGACCACACTGACTTTCATTGTATGAACAAAAAAAAAATACATTTTTCAAAATATCTATAGTACAAAGAAGAAAGAAAGTCATATAGGTTTGGAACAACACAAGGGTGATTTTCATTTTTAGTGTGAACTGTCTCTTTAAGCCTATAATTTGTAACAAGTATCTGGGGAAATAGGGAATCCTGAAGACATCATTGTTCATCTGACCAAAGGGAGGTTGCAAAGTGGATATATCTGGTTTAAGTCTGTTAGTTATGCTAGGGTTTATCTCCAGGCCTGGGGTCATGATCGTGTTGTAGCACTTGTTCCACTGTAATCTGCAGACAAATACAGTACCAGCGCAGAGGGATAAACTGCTGATAGATGAATTAGCAGGAGCAATTATCAGGGAAGGACTGCTGGAGTAAGAAGTGTTTAAGCTAATCAAATAATTAACCTGGGAGACTCAGCACTTTCTAACTAACAAAAACCCAAAGCAAAGAATGTAAGGGAAACCTTCCCTGAACTCTCAGTCGGGCTTCATGAAAGAAGTAGAAAGAGAGAGGCTGCAAGCTGTGGGAAATGTGATAATGGTGTGGAAACCTGACATGGTTATTTGCTCAGTTTAATGGGAGCTGCTTGCATTGTTATCCCCAAAGTCTCATGTTATAAAGAAAATGCTCTTGGACCTGCTGTATTTCTCTTCTCTTACCCTCAACCAAGCACACACAAATATTGTACACCAGCGGGACATAAAATAAGCTATTATGGCTGCATTAGAGACCTGACTGTGTCTAAACAGTGGAAATGAAGGAGCAGTCTAATATAGACTGACTGAATGAGAGCAGCTAAGGACCTGCCAATACACTCACATTAACTATTTACAGTATCCATATTTCAGATATGACAATACACAAATGTATCAAACGTAGGTCCAGATTTACTAACAGCTTTCGTCAGCGTAAACCCTCTTTTGCCATTAAAAAACTTCTGTCTGGATTTACTAAAGACATGCAGTGCAAAATTAGCACTGAAAAGCCGTGTACTGAGTTGTTTTGCGGCTGACCTTATTGCATATGCATTTGTAGGAGTTTGCCTTTCAGACGCAAAATTTATGGGAGGAGAGTATTCAAATTAATCACGAAACGCGATTTACTAATGTTTACGCTAGCCAATTTACTGGTATTGCGCCATTACTTAACGCCCAAAAAAAGCACGTCTTGACCCATTTTGCGACATGGCTGCAATTGTTGCTGCTAGGAGGAGGAGACACCACAAAGAACAGAGAGTGCGTGGTAGAAGGGAGAAAATATTTTCCACTCGTATTAATTTCTTTGGAATGCCAGAGGAATGGGTTATCCGTATTACATGTAACAAGTTGCGCCCGTGTCGATCCGCACCTGATGAGCATCAGGTCTGCTTATTTGCAACCCAACGCTAATTTGCACTGCTCTTGGTAGATTGCATTGGTCATTATGTAAATGATTTGACAGCGTCTGTGTTCTTTAATTTGCACATCAACAATAGATCACACGCAAAACTTGCCACTTCCATCGGCGCACTTGTGGAATTGCTCTCTCACGCTAATTTGCCCTGTTTAGTAAATTTGGCCCATAATGTAATGGCAAATACTGTATAGACCAGAAAAAGGTATGACAGATGGCTTACTAATAGTTGCCTATGTATATTATGCTGAATAGCAGAAAATTTGTAACACTGAAAAACTGAAAAAGTCAACTGAAAAGCAAATGTTTCATTTTTCATCAATTTTTTAAAGCATATGTTCTGTCATTTTTTTCTGCTGTTACAGCATCTACAAGCTCTGTTTCGGTTGCTTGGCCAGGTAAGAAGGCTCATAGGAATATTACTTGGTAGTTGCTGACATAACACAATAGTAACAATATATATTACAACATCTCTGTAAAAATGGTATCTTGCAATTGTTACTTTAAAGCTACACTATATAACTTTTGGCCCTCTATCACCTGAAGCATAAAACTACAAGTTACTTGTGGAGGAACATTGTTTTGGTAACGTAAGTTGTGCTTTGGCTCCACTATTCTTTGCGGATGAATCTGATGGCACCACAGTGCCCATGGTTACAGGTAAATGCCTTATCAGTTGTTTTAATGTTATAGAAGTTTGGCAACACTGACTTTAGACAATTATTGGGTTAAATAGTGGAAACTATTATAACTTTGCTAGTAGACTACAAGGCAAATAGACTAAAAATAGTAACTAGTTTAGAGATTGGCATTCATTTTTACCTACAAAAACACTTTGTCAATGCACAGAAAATGTGATGCTGTGCAAACTAAACATATTTTCCTAATAGTTTCCTGCCAGTCACATTCATGAAAAGCCTCTTGAAACAGCAGTTGGATACTCCAGCTCTGCTCCACAGATCTCCAGTGCATTGCTGTATATTCCTCATCTAAAGCTGAGTTATCACCCCCAACCACTCTCCATCATGTTCTTATGTTCTAGTAAAGTGCCTGATCTACTTCTTTTCATGCATTGTCTTGGGACTGTCCCCTGTAGTGGGTTAGAGGAAATGAGGGTAGTTTTAGCCCCTTAGTGACCCCATGGGGGTCCCATGAGAGCTATAGCTGACAGTGATACATCAGTGCGCATACGTGTTTCTTGCTGAATTGCACTTTCTATCACTGTTTTCTATCTGCTGCTCTAACCGCAGGTATCACATGCTACCTCAACGTTCACACTTCATCTGCTGACATCACAGTCACTTTCTACTTCCTCTCTTTGTGAAGTATCATTTGTTGTTTGCTCATCTTTTTTGTCTTTCTTTCTTCATCTTTTTTTCTGCATTAGCATTTTTTTTCCCCTCAGCAGTCTAATGTCACTTGCAGGCTTTTTTTTTCATCACCTCATCCTAAGATCTTGTAACTACAGGAAATGTTACCTTTCTATACAACAAATTATATAATTTGTATTTTCCATTTCAAGCTACAAAATGATCACTTTTTGTGAAGAACATGGACACAAATACGATTACAGAGCTTTGGTAAAGGGTAAGATTATTGGTGAATGACTGTAAATTCCACCAAGAAATGGATACAGTGGGATACTGCAAAAATGACTTTTTAACCTTTAAAATTCTTAAAGGGATTTTCAAAAACGAAAACTTCTGTCATAATTTTACTCTCCCTCATGCCATTCAAAACCTCTATGACTTTGTTTCTTCTGCGGAATACAAACAAGATAGATAGATAGATTGATAGATTTATATTGTTTAAAGGATTTTTTAACATTATAACTAACTGGGAAATGCAACTAAAATGTGTTCTGCTAAAAGCCTATCCTGTGCTGGAAAGAAGCATGAACCTTCTGTCTTGATCCTTAGTGCAATGCTTCCTGTTTCTTTAGTGAATCTATGTGCTATGACGTCTCTCACTCCTTATGAAATATTAACCATTTGACAGTGAAGGATATAAATGCATAGGAAAGCACCTTGCGAAAGCACCTTTCTTATGAACCAAAAGAGAAAAACATGAGAAACAAAGAAAGACATTGTTTGCTCTTTGTAAATCCCTTTGCAAATGAAGGTGTCACTGCAGTGATGCACATCAAAGTGATTGATCTCTGCATATGTGTGTATGCATTTAAGCTTCTGTTTGTAAGTAGCAGCAAGTTGTGTGTTTTCTCAGTTCCTGTGTCAGTACGAGGAGCCCAGGGCTGAGGAGGAGGAGTGTGTGATCATGTCCAGGCGTCCAGACACTTGTATGAGGATGGATGGGACAGCTCAATGGAAGCCAGACACGAGACTACAGAGATTCCATTACGTAGTGCATGTGTCTCTCAACACAACAACACAAGAGCCGGCAGCCTCTGCACACTCAAACAAACCTGAGCCTCCTCGCTCCAGTATATACACATTGAGACATCAGACTCTCTGCACTATATCTCAACATCAGAGCCGGGCCAAAACACTAGCTTTACACCTGCATACACTCTGACATTATATAGAGCAACTACAGCACTTCTAAACGCAGTCATAATAGAGCTTTTTGCTTTGCTTTTAAAGTAGATAATGTGCCCACGTTGTACTTTGGAATTGAATAATGATTAAATGTAATTTGTGTTGTTTAGCAGACTAAGACATTGTAGGATGAATGAATCAGTTCATTCTATTTCTCTGCAACTGAATCACCACTTAGGTGAGTTTAAAGACTTAGACATGCAAATTTAGACATCCTTCATGCCTTATTAGCGAAATTATCATTTGACATGGTGCATTTGAATCAGATTCATTACAGCTGGTAGAGTCAGGATGTGGTTTTGTGACAATGTGCACCCATTTGCACTTAGCTAGCAAGTAGGTTAAATGTATTGTTCATTTTGTTTTGTTAGGTGTCTAAGAAGTTTTGTGCTTCATTCAGGGTTGATTTTAAAGCTCAAGCAGATAAAATAACTGATCTGAATGTGAAGCGATTACTTAATTAAATGTAAATTGGCCTGCATGTATGTGTGAGTGTGGTGGGAAGCGTGTCTGTGTGTTTCATGGCCTAACGCTCAACTAATGGATGGAAAATATCTCCACACACTCTGCGCACTTAAAAAAGCTGCTCAGTAGTTCCAGAGATGGGCTCTTTTTCCACTTGCTTTCTTTGGCTTCTGTCACTGCTCAGAAGACAGTTATGCTTTAAATCTGCTTTAAGTGTGAGTTGTTTTAACTGAAGTTAAAAGAATTACAGATGTGTGAGTCATACCTTACAAAATCATTTTAGTTCATCAATACAGTTACAATTCTATGTGAGCACCCTTAAAATTTGGAATTGGTACATATGTTGAAAAATGTAGCATGAACATAAATCATTGCTAACTGAATTTATTATGAAGGTGGAAACTAGACACACTGTTGAAAAGTTTGGGGTCAGTAAGTTTTCTTTCTTTTTTTTTCTTTTTTTTAAAGAAATTAATACTTTTATTCAGCAAGGATGGGATAAATTGACCAAACGTGACAGTACAGACATTTCTGTCATGACAACTCTCGGAGTGTTTGGCATGGTAATGGATATGACAATGTTGATATGTTTGCTTTTGGCAAACATCTGCAATAGATCTGCTACGCAGCTGCTGTTATTGCTGCTGCTGCAGAGCAAGTATGGGACTTGCTACTGCCAATACATACACAACACACTGCTGTGAGCAAGTAAGACATGCTGCTGCTGTATAATATAGCATACTTGAATAAAATTTAAATTTAATTATGTTAAGAAAATCTATACAGGTGGAGCTGGGGAAGGTGAAGAGTTTCATGACAGAACTTTGTGTTTATAATGTTATAAACAATTTCTATTTCAAATAAATAAATGTTCTTGTGAACTTTCTATTCATCAAAGAATCCTGAAAAATGGATCATGGTTTTAACAAAAATATTAAACAGCACTATTTTCAACACTGATAATATAAAAAATGTTTCTTGAGCATCAAATCAGCCTATTAGAATGATTTATGAATGATCATGTGACACTGGAGACTGGAGTAATGACACTGAAAATTGCTGTCTGAGTGGTTCTGGATGACAGGACAAAAATAAAGGATCATAAATCTCATTTAGTTGATCCAAATAGCTTTAAACAGAACTTTTGAATATATTTCAGATATGCTATAAACTTCACAAACTTTGGCAAATCCATTGGTAGTGACTAGTTGTTCTCTGGTGCTGGCCATCTGAAGCACACAAGATCTGAGCAGATCCAGTCAGCGGCACTGACTCACAATTGCTCCGGAGATGTCAGAGTGATGGTAGTTACAATTTTCTGCTAAATGTATAGCAGCAATTGTGCATTTATAGCAAATTACATTGTCAGCACATACTGTTATGAATTTTTACAAATAAAACTTTATCAAATTATAGAAGGATGGAACCATTTGTGGTACTATATCATTTAGGAATGAAAATAAAAAACTATACTGAAAGTAGAGAAAAGCAAAGTTTAAGCAAGGGAACGAGAACAAGAGCAGATAATGTGAGCAAGAGAAGGTGTGCTTTTAGCAGTTTGCTCCATAGCCCTCAGGTGAATGCCTCTGCCTCAGCTTGTTATTTATAGACCTGTACATGAATTAAAAATCACAAATGCTGTGGCCCTTTTAAGCTTGTATCTGTGGAGACCTGATATTTCATCTAATGATGCCCTAGTGTAGATAATGACTGGCCTCTCTGAAGAATTCAGACTTGGATCTGCAGCATACTGTGTTCAGCAGGCTGCCACAGCCATTACAGCAGATTGGCATATAGCCGCCTGCTGAAAAACCTGAATCAGGGAAAGCATAGTGTGTGCGGGTCCCTGGGAGCTTCTCAATAATGTCTTCAGGCAAGATACTTCTGGAAGAGCAAGACCAGCACTCAAGAGGCTTAGCTATGTACATGAAAGCCATATCCTGTAGTGGACTCTGTTGTGTATTATTGTGTTATCGTGGCAGTAAAAGAGCATTTGTATGCATCGTTTTGAAGATTTTGCTGAATTTTCAGGGTGCCTGGTGAATGGAGTAAATTCATATCTATCCCATCTGCAAATCAGCTGTCTACACAGTTGTGTTCTATTGAAATCCAGCCGTTAGCTAATACTGTACCATCAGGCCGCTTTTAGCTTGGGTGTAAACAGACCCTAGACTGCTGCAGAAGCACATGTTGTTATGTCATGATCTGAGTGGGTGTGGTGGTTTACTTCAGTTCCTAAAAACTGCTGATTACATTCAATTGTAGCTAATTTGTTTCACTTGTCAGAATGTAGATATGAACTCTCTTCTTCATTCTTCTGCTTTCCTCTCAACTCCTATTGAATTCTGTATTATTGTTGTTTTTTATTACTCACATATATTTATATGAATATGTTAAAATTGTTTGTTTGCCTGTATGTGACAAACTGCTTATGCTGAAATCATTAAACTAAATGCTTTTATTATTTTTTAATTTCCTCTGAATTCCTTGCCACGTCACCACTTTTTCCTCTCTCAGCACTATGCTTACTGTCAGCATTTTGCAGTATATAGCTTTGATTTATGTTTTTCCTTTTTTTCACCATTGTTCTCTACAAAGGAAAGCAGTGATATTAATATTATCACATTACAAACTTTAAAAACTCACAGATATTAATGTGGAGGAACACATTTTCTCTATGTACAGTCAATTTTGAGTAATTCAGAGGAAAATCATTCACAGTAATTGCACTGATACGCTCATTCTCAGGTGGTTTTTTTATTTATTAAAGTCTAGTGTAACTGCATATTAACAGGTACTTCTTCAAGTATGAAAATTTACTTCCGAACCCCAGAAAAACCCAACTAATTAAATATATGTGCATTCCATCAGAATGCACAGTAACTTTTAAATGGTTGTCATTGGAGAAAGATGCTTTGTGTGCCCAGATGGTGTCACAGCAAATGGGCCATAGCTAAATGTTGACCCCTTGCCCACTGCGAATGGTAGTGCGTGGCAGTGTGACCGCACTTTTAATCCCACATCTTTGACCTCTTCTGACAGCCCTCATTTAGTGAGAAATCATATTCAGGGGCATGCATAAATAGTAGATTAAATTTGCATAACAAGCTTGAGGATCAGAAGTGTATTCACTACTGTTCAAAAATGTGGGGCCAGTAAAAGTTGTTTTTTTTTTTTTTTTTTTTTTTTTGAAAGAAATTAATATTTTTATTCCGCAAGGATGCATAAAATTCCGAATCTTGAAAAAAAAGTATCACGATTTCCACAAATATATTAAGCAGCACAATGTTTTCAACATGTTGAAAAATTCAGCTTTGCCATTGCAGGAATCAGTTACATTTTAAAATATATTAAAATAGTTTTAATAATATTTCACAATATTACTGTTTTTACTGTGTGTATATATATATATATATATATATATTATTTAACTAATTTGACTTGTGAAATTGTGTGGCAATATTAAGCAGACAATCTTTTTTTCCTGTTCAGAGAATTTTTCCTGGACATTAATGTAAACATTACAGGAATTTGCATTGTGCTAAACTAAATTGCTGGTAATAGCCGCAACATGAGTAATATATAGATCTAAATCAAGGTTTAATCAAGTAGAATAATGTTTTCCCTCTGATAAGACTGCAAGTGTTTAAAGCAGTGTTAAGCTTCAAAGGCAACTCGCTCAAGCAAAAAATGTTTTTGATCAAGGCACTGTGATCTCTCCTCCCCTTTACGGCAACAACCCGTGGACCAACACAACACACACACATACTTGCGTCCACCTTCCTCTCCTAACTTTAGAGTCCCATGTGCATGTATCCTCACCAGCACAGAATACTTCGTTTCTGCTATCAGATGGCTACGTTCACTCTGGGGTTCATTTGCCAGCTGTTCTTATCTTACTGAGATGGAATGGCTGGAAAATGGGGAAAGATTTATTTCCCCTGACATCTTTAATTCTGATGTGCTTTTAAAAGCCATAACAAGTGGATTTTTTTTCCATTCCATTCTCTCTCATTGAGGCCCTCTGATTGCTAGGCTCTTTACATTTTCCTGTTCCCATCTGACCCACCTGACAGGGATATTCAGGACTACAAGATATCAGATTGTATTGGGAATTGGTAAGAAGAACGATATAACAGGTATGTGCACCATTCGGAATTAAATTGAGAATTGAGGGAACAATTAGGTGGATGCAGTATTGCTATTTGAATTTGTGTTAAGGGATGTAGAATTTACTGCTGAAAATGTATTTTTTTAATGATACATTTATCAGTACAAAAATATTAATGTTTAAAATGTCAGCTATAAAATGTACATATGTATAATATAATATTATTTCATTTTATGAACTATGGTAGACGAACACTTAATTTCCCCTAAGATTTTATATCAATATTTTATGAGGTTATGAAAACTATGTGTTGGACAGAGTGTAATAAAATTGTTCATTTTTCTTTATATATTTTTTTTAATTGTGCCAATTGTTTTGTCTATATAAGAATATATATCCGAGCCACTGGTCCCTGTGGCTTTCTACGTTTTTTTTGTCTGGTGGCTTTGCTGCCAATCAGTCCAAATCATTCATCTTGCAGCCTATCACATTTTCTCCCTCTCTCTGTCAGCTGGAGTTCAGAATGTATCGTCTCCCGCAACAAAATTAAAAGATTAGCTGTACTGTTCACGCATCTCAGTTCTGAAGAAAAAAAAAAACTATAAAAAGTCTCTTATTGGTCAGGGACTGCCTACAGTACTTTTCCAGTTTCAATTGTGGAGTCAGAGATCAATTCAGCCTGGACCTTGCACTGAATCTGCTGGCTTTGGAAAGACGCCCACAAGCGCACACACATGCACATAGATATTTCTAGACTAGTGTATGTCATCTTCAGTGGAGATTTTTATTCTATCTTTATAATGGAATGTCCTCACAATAATACAATTATATGTGCACCTAATTAGTGGTGATTGCATCTAATTAGTGGGCAAGTATCACAATTACTGTGACACATACTTAAGAACAAACCCCTAACCAGCACTGTTGTTTCATTTTACTGTGCCAGGGACAGATTTTATACACTCTGCTGTACAAAAACAGGGTTAGTGTGCCCCTTTATCAAGAGGCCCGGGACAATTGAATGTTCGTTGGATTTACGTACTGAGAGAACGACTGAATGTTATAAGATATAGATAGATGGATGGATAGTTGAATAGATGGATAGATATATGGATGGATGGATGGATGGAAGGGTGGTTGGATGGGAGGGTAGATGAATCAGTAGGAAGATACTGTAGGTGGGTACTAGATGGATCATAAGTAGATAGGTGGGTAGATAGGTGTAGAATTGTTTTGAAAATATACCCATACACTTTTCCTTCATTGCTGAGACAGTCCAATTTTCAGCTATTTCTCGCTTCTTCTTTCAGTCTGTGCAGGATAAAGATAGTTTCTTCTTCTCCGTGTGATGGATGACCCTGCTGCTATTTTGAGGGCTAATGGGGGATTGCCTCTGTGGAGATCAGCATATAAAAGATCTAGTCAGCATTGATCTGACACTGCTTTACTGTCCCGCCAATAAAGCTCACAGAAATATGGAGGGACATTACCCTTACACCACACACCAGGAACAGACAAGCTATATTTTCCTCTTTGAACGGCGCCTACACTTTATTCCGATCCTCTCAAATAATGTATGGACAGGACTGAACCTGAGTCAGCATCGTGCAAGGATCTCACAGATATTCTCCTCTTTCTCTTTCGCTCTCTCTCTCTCTTTCTGTACATTCCAGTCGCCCAATAGTGCCTTGCAAAGTGGACTTGACAGGATATTCTGCCATCACAATCAACCAAATTACTTTTATTTTCATCACAACAGGTGTATATCTACATTTAGGAGTTTAAAGTGTGCTGAATATGTTTAATATTTCTTAAAATATATTCACATATTATGTATTAAATTAGCAAAAATACATTTATTTTTAAAGATAATTTCTTAATATAAATATATTTGAAAGGTGACCTATTATAAAAAAAAATCACTTTTATAAGTTGTTTGAACACCAATAGGTGTCCGCAATGTGTGAGAACAACCAGCCTTTAATAGTAAAAATCCACACACTCATTTTTTTTATTTTTTATAATTCCCATAAATCAAAAGCAGTCTCTTCAAGCGAGCTGACGTTATCGTAGGGAGAAGCCCTGCCCACAGCCAGTGATGTGGCATTACAAGAGTCTCCATAGACTCCCACCATCTGAGTCACTGAGGACATTGTGGTAAAATTTTTATTTTCGAAGGAAATGTCCCAAACAATATCGGTAAAGTCTTATATGTTTGCACCAATCACGCCAGACTGCTTCACAAACGAGGGTCTTTTCAGCCACTCCGGTTCGAACATATAAGGCTGAACACCACTACTGACAGTTTCTGACATTTTCAGTGCGTGAGATTGTCCTATTTTGTTGTTGCTGGTGTTCTGGCAGTCTGTCCTACACCGTTATGCCGGAGCGTGAGCTCTTGAAGCTCTGCCCTCTTCTTGAAAGGGGGCCTGGAGCACCAGCTCATTTGCATTTAAAGTGACACACAAAACAACACATTTTTGCCCACCCCCCAAAAAGTGGCAATTTTAACATGCTATAAAAAATGATTTGTAGGGTATTTTGAGCTAAACCTTCACATACACACACTGGGGACAACAGAGGCTTATTTTGGATCTTGTAAAAAAGGGGCTTAATAGGTCCCCTTTAATATATATTATTTAAAATATAATATTAATTTATATACAGGGTTGGGAGGGCTACTTTTAAAATGTATTCCACTGCAGATTACAGAATACATGCCGTAAAATGTAATCTGTATTGTATTTTGTTAGGTTACTCAAGGTGAGTAACTGGGATATATGGACACTAAGCTCAGCGCTTCAATAAGGTAATTGAACAAATAAGCAGGCAAAATAGCTATAACTAAACTATACCCAAGTCCCTTTCAGGCAAGTCGTTTCAAACGCCCCTTTTAAACGCCCCTCTGGCAGTTATTTCAGTCATGCAAATGCAGCTCCTATCTCTTTGAATGGAGAAACATCAAATTCTCCAAAGCTGTTCACCATGCTTACGATTAAATTTCATTTATGAAATCACCAATGAAATCTGACAACTGTCTCATAAATTTTGTTTCTAAATGCTCCAATCATGACAAAAATCAGGCTGAACCAGCTAATGCACATGTGCAGTCCTAAGCACGCGTCTCAGAACACCTGCTGTTTCTATAGCAACTGGAGCTTCTAATGGCAGCTGCAGTGACGCAATGACTTTAGCAATTGCCGATTGACTCTTTTACTTAGTAGGCGGGACTTATTTTGCCATATTGCACATTGCACTTTCTTCCATTCATAGTAATATGAGTGCACCGTCTTTGTATATCTGAAGTCTTTGACTATACAAAACAATCAAAGTCCTCTTAAGAACGGCTCATTCTGAGATGAAATATCCTGAGACAGAATAAAGAATATAGACAAGCCGTACATTGTCTTGTATTAACTGGATTCGTCTTTTGTCTGTCAAAGCAACAGTTTCTGTTAAGCTGTATGAATAACAGCGCCCTCTGTCTACTCGTAGGAATTTAACACACATCATAAGAGAGTGTTTCACTGCTGCTCAAATGCACATCACATCGGAAGCCTTTCCAACTAAAAGAACTAAATAGTAAATAAATTATTTTAAAATAAAATAAGTAATCCCTTTAGTGATCAAAAACTATTTAAATGTAACTGTAATCTGATTACCAACAATTTTACCTGTAACTGTAACTGAATACTGTTAATCATATTTTGTATTTTAAATACATAACACCATTAGGGCTGCAACAAACGATTATTTTGATAATCGATTAATCTATCGATTATTATACTGGTTAATCAGTATGCTTTGTTCGATTATTCCACTAGCAATTAGTTAAAATACTGAGTTATACTTGAACTAATAATTAAAACAAGGAAATCACTTCAGCTTTTGAAAGTGTATTTTTAATGAATTTGTTAAAAATACTGTTACGTACTGTGTTTTTATTATGTCTGGGAATTGTAATAACTTTTTACAATTTTTTTTTAAGTTAAAATATGAATATGTAATATTGTGCAAAAATTTCTGAAAAATGCTCCTCTAGATTTCTTTTTTTTTTCTTTTTGTTATTCTTTTTATTATTTTTTTTTTCTTTTTCTTTTTATCGTTTGCACCAGACTTTGCACTATGCACTCCGAAGCAGCGTGTCTTCTTCTATTGGATTCGATCCGGGAGGGCTGCGTTACAGTATTGCGTTACAGCCCCCCACTGGTCAAACCGCGTTATTGCAGGCCCTTCAAATAGATCATATGAGATCAAAAGACTATTCGACAACAAAAATATTTGTCAACAATTTTTTATTGTCGATAATGTTGACTAATCGTTTCAGCCTTAAACACCATTACATGCATTCCGTTACTCCCCAACCCTGTTTATTTCTATTATATTAAGTAAAATTATATTGTATGAAATTAGAAAGTATGGCAATGCATAGTCCTATTTATATTTATTTTTGAACCCTTTATCTGCATGACTCGTGTTTGAAGTTGCCATTTTGAAGTTGCCATTTTGTTTGAAGTTGCTCAGTGTGTATAGTGAGCAGTGAGCACTGCGTAGGGACATTGTGAATCGGAACGCTGCTTCTCATGTCTCGCTCAGCTAATTGCATTATGCTGGGTTCAGTGATATTGATACTAATGTGAGCCCTGTTATAAATAAGCTCCATTAAATTAATTGCTTGCTCCTGAATGAACTTCATTTTCATTGTGTTTTGCTGGAGGTACAGATGTTGGTGAGAATCTTGAGCATTCGGCACAATGTAAAAAGCCACATTTGCACTAATGACTGAACCCTGAGGACTCACTGTTATTACTTGCAATTTCGAATCAGCCCACACACTGTTTGATTGTGAGCTGCTTTTTACATAAGGTGCTAGAAATGTTGTGCTTGCTGAATTGTAATCTAGTGAGGAAAAAACAACTTACTTATTTGTTTACTTATTTGCTACATAGTGAATATCACATAGTCCAACACAAAAATTAGTGTTTTTGAACACAGTCTCTGACAGTGTTTTGTATTTTTTTCCAAATTATAGAAAAAATTCAAAAAATTGATTTAGACTGAGATGCATTTTTTTTCTGCCTGTCTGATCAAACCGTAAGTGAAATGTTTTAGGATTTTGATTTGTAGAGACTGATAAAAGTAGTCAGGTGTGTCACCGCTCAGGTGCAAACACTCAGCATCTGTGGAGATTTTAGGGCCTTCCTTTAGGACACTGAAGTCCCAGGAAGCTACGGTCTGGTCTCAGAGAGATATAAGCCTATTAATCCTGCAGCAACAGAGCTGTGGTATTGTAATGTTAGTCCTGAGAGAAGCCACTTTATCTCTCTCTCCATTTCCATGCCCAGCAGGTAGATTATGCCATACTTCAGTGAACTACTCATTTAGCTGTGAATGTCTCATTTCCTTTTCCTCTTTCTCTTCCATTGTCTTCTCTCTGCTTCCTAACCCTTTGAGGCTTGTGATATTCCATTTACACCGCCTGTCTTATGTTTCCCTTCTGTGCCAAACCTTGTTTCTGACAATTTTCAATTGTTTTTCTCACCACATTCTCTCTCTTGTTTCATATTTCTACAGATATTTCATGCCTGCTTGAGGTCATCTCTTCTTGTCTAGTCTTCTCTGTAAACAAACATTGCATAACATTATCCATTATCTCGCCCAGTCCACAAAGCAAGACCAGCATGTTGCATAACCGGTTCCTTATTCAGTATGTGCTATTTGTGCTGGTACCTCAGGTAAAACCCACCTGCTCAACTTCTCTCATATCTCATTTGAGTTTTTTTTTCTCTTCCCAATGTAAAATTTTATTGCTCAGTGGGTGCTATTTAATAGCTCAGTACACTTAATTGAGTTTTTTCTCTCTCAAGTTCCAAAGGTAACACTTCATAAATGCCAAATGTGAGTAAAAATGGCGTTGGTGGTACATTTATTATTCAGTCTTGTACATTTATAAGCAAGTGGAACATAATACATGGTTTAAATCAAATTGTACCCTAAATGTAAAAATCTTATTTAGCATTTTTTATTATTATTGTGTGTTTTACTATACATTTACATTTTTACTATAATTTTACATTAGCATAATATCACATTGACTCTCCAAATTAATGCAGAAACAAAATAAAGACTGTCTATTTTAAATATGTGTTTATGTGTTTTATGACGTTTACTTAGTACTAGGGGTGTGACGCGATATTAAAACGTGACAATATTTCTTGTCGAAGTGAAAAGCTGTCGCATGATATCAGCATGACTGAGTTGAGTTTGTGGCAAAACATTTTACAGTGCTTGCTTTATATTGTTCTGTTTTTTTTTTGTTTTGTTTTTTTACTGCATATGTTAAAGGAACACTCCACTTTTTTTGAAAATAGGCTCATTTTCCAACTCCCCTAGAGTTTTACCTTTTTTCGAATCCATTCAGCCGATCTCCGGGTTTGGCGGTACCACTTTTAGCATAGCTTAGCATAGTTCATTGAATTTGATTAGACCGTTAGCATCTCGCTCAAAAATGACCAAAGAGTTTCGATATTTTTCCTATTTAAAACTTGACTCTTCTGTAGTTACATCGTGTGCTAAGACCGACGGAAAATGAAAAGTTGCGATTTTCTGGGCCGATATGACTAGGAACTATACTCTCATTGCAGCGTAATAATCAAGGAACTTTGCTGCCGTATCATGGGTGGAGTGTTCCTTTAATTCATATTTAGAAAGTAGAACTGAAGTGACATTCATTACAAGATGATTAGTTTAGGGCTGTCACGATTCCTCGATTAAATTAGAGTTAAATAAATACCGGAAGTGGCACATTCCATGGACGAGAATGCATGAACCAAAAGAAATAAAAATAAAAATAAAAGAGAATGCACAAACCGCATTATTAGATGTTTTGATGTCCAGTTCACATGTTCTTGTTCAAAAAAATACTGTGGCTGTAGCATTTCCCAAGTTACCAAATATTAAAGATTAATGGACATTTGAATGAAATGTTGTTTGGCCAATATTAAACAAGGATTTGATCATGTTGAAAGTGTAACAACAACAATCACCAGGCAGTTGTTGTAATACATAATGTACATAAGTTGATTGAATATTATGTATTATTTTGTAATATTTCATTATGTATTTTAAGTGTTGTTCAATAAAACCATAAAATTACTAGCTTTTTACACTATATGTAAACAAATTGTTATTGCCTCGTTATTATTTTATATGTTTTTAAAGTCATTCTAAAGGGTATTCACTTAATTCTATTTTTTATTACCACAAAAAAAAATATATATATATTATCCGATTACTCAATTTTCAAAATAATTGACCAATTACTTGATTACCAAAATAATTGTTAATGACAGCCCTAGATTAGGTAAATTAAGTCAAATGCACCTGCATTGTTTTGCATTTTGTGACTATTTTTCCAGTCATATTTTGTCATTAAAGATTTCTTAAATATAGTGTTTCTTTAAAACATCATCTCATTCTCATGAACCCAATATTGTGTATCGTGTATCACACCCCAACTAAGTATTATGAATGATGGACAGTATCACTGATACTGCACACACACACGTAGAAAATGATATACTTGTTCAGTATGATTTTCTCAATTCACCTGCCGTTGGACAGTGTGACAAAAAGTCGATTTTGGACCCTGATTTCATTTATTTTTTTCCTCTTAAAAATTTATTTTCAGAGATAAATTTGACAGTTGTTGACAAAGTCATCATAGTATAAAGCTATAAAATGAATATAGGTAATATAGTTCTAATAATTTAACCCTTAGACGTAGTTGATGAGAATATTTTCGTATCTTGTATCTGAGCAGAATTTGTGGCATTGTTGAGATCTGCTCTTAAAGCTGAGATTAGTAATTTGTCTTTCCTATGGGTTACTTTTGTTTTGAGAATCAAATATCAGGGTGTTTTATCCTTAAACATGTTGCATACTAATTCTTATGAGTAGAATTTGAAGCAAATAGAACCTCAACCTGCACAACAAAGAAAAAACATTTTCCACGTTTGTGAAAGTATTTGCTGTGTCACTCTTACATAAAGAACAGAGTACTGTATATATGTGCATGTGCGAGAGAGTCAGGGCTGTAGGGGTGATGCTTGCAGTATTGATCAGTGAGGATTTGTTGGGAAGGGCAAACAGCTGTGATAGATGGCCGTGTTACAGAGGTGTGCTGTTCCCTGTGGCTCCTGTTTGGGTGGGTCTCCGCACAGCCCTTAGTCTGCTAATGAAAGCAGATGCTACAGTGAACAGGTCAGTGCTGGATCAATGGCCTCCACACTCAGGAAATGACACAAATCAATCTATGTCAAATCTGCCACTGAATAACACTACCCAGGAGACGGTGATAGGGAAAGAGAGTGAGTAAGAGTGTTTTTGGATTCTTAATATAATTTTTTTCCCCCTTTTACTTTGTCTGCTTGTTTGTTTTTTATCTTCTAGTTCCAATCTGTATGCCTCAGCTCAGCAAGTCTTGTAAAAAGGGTAAAGATCACTCAAAGATCACACAGAGCCTAACAAAGACACGTGCCCATGCTGAGTTTGGGACACTACAATTATAATAAAATACAAATAATAATAATAAATATGAAAGTTGTTGTTGTTGTTGTTGTTGCATCCTTACAACAACAATTATTTTGACATATAATAAAATTGTCTATTGACCTTTTTTTCTTGTTTTAGGGATAAATTTAACAATTTAGTAAGTTTATGGTTAAAACAAGCTATAAAAAATATGTTATCTTCATCTAACGACCTAAAACATCAGTCAGAAGGAATAAGAAAGAGATAATATGCAGGTCATTAGGAAATAATGAACCCCTGACAGGGTGATTAGGCCCACAACGCAAAGTGGACATAAAACCAGTACTGTGTAGAAAATTGGTTGCCAAGGACATCAGTCAATTATTCATCTCAGCGGTCATTATACAAAAATATTTGGTGCAGAATACCACAGTTGACCAATCAGAATCAAGTATTCTAGAGAGCTGTGTGATACTTGAAATGTAGGACTGGCACCACTCACACCCTGTTCAGCAGAATCCTGTCTTCAGTCAAGTCCTGTGGAGCTCTTTTCCTTTTAATAATTAGGATGACAAATCTTTCCACACCTTGATTATGGAGTGGGGGTTGTGCAGAGATCTTATTGTATTATCTAACCATATGTTTGCTTGTCAAATTTAGATTATACCATAGCCATTTCCATTTTATTTCTCAGGGAACAATGAGTTACAGGTCATTGCAGGTGCTGTTTGGCATTAATAATGTATTGTGTTAACCTAGATGCAGTGGGGTCCGAAAGCCAGAGAAAATGTGGGATTTAAATTTTAATTTAAGGATTAAAAGAGCACAGGGTGTCCAGACATGTTGAACTTTTAACTTGACACGGCATGAGAAGCTGAAAAGCAGATGAGGCGCAACAGTCAAGGAGGCCTGTTTAACGCATTAGCATGTATGTTAAGATTGAAAACAACGTTTGCTCTTTTCCATCACCACTAGGCTAGGGCGAACAAAGTGCAAGAATTTATATTAAAATCTATATTATTTGACATTCATAACATGAGCGAATCTTCAAAAAGATAAGAATAGCTACTCACCAATAGCAGATTACAAGAGGACAATACATCTTTTGTTATCTTCTGAGCTGTTCGTATTTAATAGCTCTCCATTATGATCGCTGTTGATGAGGAGTTTAATATGATTGTCATTTGCTAATGCGTGCCGTACCTGAGGATGCAATTGACTCCTCCCCGATCAAGACCATCATTTATAGGCACATTAAAACATTTTGTTTTTTAGGTTTTTAATGAGTTTTTATTTTTAATGAAAGTAACACAGAGTAAAAACAAGAAAATCATTAGGAAATCCTTCTGTTGGAGCTATAGCCCCAGCAAGCCCCGGCCTGGCGCTGACACTGTTTATGACACTATTTATCTTATAAAAATATTTATTTATTTGTTTGAAAAATTATGTGCTGCACTATATTGTGACACCATTACCCACACAAGACCTTCTGCTCCATACAGTACATGTTCACAAGCATCAGACCATTACCCCATATGTTAACCGTGAAATACTTGCACTGCAAAGCTGAGGGATGGATAGGAACACTTTCAGAACGATATCGTTTTTATGTTCAAAAAGAGAGAGGTGTGCATGTCTATGAGATGGAGGGAGAGAGCTTGGATAGACAAGCTCCCTGGCTACTGTATCCTTACATGGACAACGTCAATATAAGCTTGACAGATTTGGCCCATCTGCTTTTTCTCAAAATATCATTAATGCCATAAAAAGCCAGAGGTACATGTGAGCGTTTGTATAGACATACGTCTGGAACTGAGTGTGTGTGTTCTGTCATTCTGCTACTGAGTGGAAACTCTTTTACGTGCAGATAAGGCTGGAAAAACCTCATCAGCTGTTTTAGTTTTAGAGATTTTTTTTTAGTTTTAGTCATAATCTTCTCATGTTAATACAGCTTTGTGTCAGTATAGTTTTGTTGTTACCCAACTAGCTTTTCATGTGCTCGTATGATGCTTGTGGTTTCTCCAGTGATGAAAATCCCCCTCTGATGCGGCAGATTTACTGCTGCAGCCGGGGTGAAAATTAACCCCAAGTCTACAATAGAGTTTCGGCACACTGCTTGTAAACAGTCCAATTAAAGCAAGCTGTGGAGAACACTTTAGTGGGTTCTGCAGTGACCCGATCCATTAGTAAAGTGTGAAGACCCACCAGGAGCGATATTGCAGTTGAAGAAAGAGAAAGTGAGACTGAGACTGTGATCATAGGCAGCATTCAAAGTTGGCCGGTACTCTCCATAATGAAGATTGGCACGTTTTAACTGTATTCTATAGGTAAGTATATATATGACGAGTTCAGATGCAAAAGCCGCTAAACGTCACCTCTGTCAAAAATGAGATGCACATGCTCTCTGCACATAGTATAAGTTCATCAAATACTTCCACTTCAAATCTGCTAAATCCCAGCATCAGCCCATTCAGAAATACCTGTTTGTTGGCAGAAACCGCTAAAAGCCACTTCCCATTGTCAGCAAAAACCTCTAAGTCCACAGAAGAACCAATCGGAAGATGCAAATCGAATCATATGATTTCAAGATGAATGACAATGTGCGTATAAGCTACATTTCAATTGCCGAGCTGCAAGTTTTTATCATGTTTTGTCCATCGATACAGTGGCAATGACAGGATTTCACTAGTAGGAAGTAAACACAACTATGTCTTGTTGTCCAAAGGTTTTTGCAAAAAAAGCACACATGGACTTAGCTGGTTTTGCAGCAAAAGACAGTCAAATTTGTTAAATACCAATGAATTGACTAAAGTGACATTTTTGAAAATAAGGCATTTCAATAACTGACTAATAACCTTTTCATTGCCATTAAAGTGAAATTACTGAACCTAAACATGGGAGCCTGATAAAAAAAAAAAAATGCTCATTTAAAAGAAAAGATGTCAGATGGACTTTTGCAATGGAACTCTTCATATATATGTTGTATATACCCTGTTAGTAGTACGCTACCTTTCAAAAGTTTGGGGCAAGTAAGTTTTTTTTTTTTAAAGAAATTAATACTTTTATTTAACAAGAATGCATTAAATTAATCAAAAGTGACAGTAAAGTTGTTCTTTTGATCTTTCAATTCATCAATGAATCATGAAAAAAAATTATCCAGGTTTCTACAAAAAATATTAAGCAGCACAACTGTAATGATAATAATAAATTTTACTTGAACACCAAATCAGTATATTAGAATGATTTCTGAGACTCATGTGACACTGAAGACTGGAGTAATGACTGCTGAAAATTCAGCTTTGCCATCAGAGTGTTGACCATACCGTCTTAACCTGAAATCTACACACCACGGAAAGAGAGAGTGCGTGTGTGAGTGAAAAGCTTCCTTCTTGAACATGCATTAGCTTCATTTATGCTATAATGACTCTTTCTCTCCTCTTATCCCTCCTTCAAGCACGTCTTGAGTTCTTCCTGGATTATTTCTAATTTACCTGTGTGAACCAGAGGAAGCATGTCAGCACAGACAGCCGTGACAGAGTCTTTCCTGTGAACATTTGTGTTTGAGCACATTTGTGTGTTTAATGGAGCTAGTGGAGCGGGACCGCCAGCAGCGGCAGTAAGTGTGGGATTTCATGGTGTGGTTGAACTTTCTGGGGTGAATGAGTTCAAAGTGTTTGTAAATGATGGAGATTTCCATCTGTCTGAAGAAGTCTTATTGAGGAACAGAAGATCTCACTCACTAGCAGCTCAGTCCTTCACCTCTTGTTTGCCTAAATGATTTCTTATATATAGTCTGTCCTTGTGAATCAGCTTGATTTAGTCTTTAATATGATTTCTATTTTGCAGTTTTTTTCTTCTATGATAGCATTGGTTTAGAGCTGTGAAAAGCATCCATGGAAGACAGAGGGAATGAAATATATAACTGATGAAAAGAGGCACAGACAAGAGAATGTCTAAGGAGTGGAGTGAGTTTCAGTAGATGGGTAGCTGCTTGAGAACAGGTGAATTTGAGTTTCCTCTCCACTTTTACAGTTCAGTGGCTGCTATAAGCTCCTTTTGGGGTCCAGACTAATGTGGAAGTGCAGGGACATCATGCAAGACTGCCTTTTTTTTTTTTCTTCTGTGTATCTCCACAACACAGTAAGAGTCACGCATTGCTCAGCGCATGTCTTGAACTGCAGAGTAAATATCTGTAGAAGCATCTGTTCTTTTGTCTCATTGCATGTATATTTTGGTAGTTGACATGGCTTGTTACATTACATAAAATATATACTTTCCCTAATACATTTATTTAAATTAATTATTGATAAAAAAAACTTAATAAAAACTAAACTCTGTCCCTTGGTTTTCTAATTAGCTAGACATCTCTTTAGACTTTTTAAACTTGCTCTTTTGATTTTTGAACTTTTTCACTCCATTTTCTTTTCTTTTTGTCTTTTTGTGATAGTTTGCACTGTAGGACACAAGCTGACATCTGGTTAGCACCAGCAACTGTAGAGCAAGATTGAGAGAATGAGACCCACTGAGGTAGCAAGAGAGAACTGTAGAGGCCGTTTGGTGTTTGATGAGAACCTGCTGCTGTTTCCTTGTATGCCAGGAGCGTTTATGAACCCTGTCAGCTGCTAGAGCTCACCAGCTTCCCCTGGTCTGGATCCTGTTAGTGCAGGATTTGTGCTCATCACATGGAAAACAGCTTGTGCCGATTCCTCCCACTCCTCCTAATGGTACCCAAAAGGGAAAGGAAAGGAAAAGACAGGGAGGGAGAGAAAGAGAGTGAGCAAAACGTCTCCTGGCCCACACCTTCAAAGCCAAGCTATGCTGCATCATGGAAATTTGGCCCCGTTTCCCCAGCCATGCGGGTGACGTTCACTACACATAAGAATCATTACACTAAATCTCCTTTGTGTACTTTCATTTCTCCTTCTTGTACTCTAAGAAATAGGGTAGCTTATTTGACTACCAGTAACAGTTGCATCTTACAGCTTATGTAGCAAATTATACAAAAACAAGTTGCTTTATAAAGTAAAAAAAAAGAAAATGAAAACTTTGTGTATACAACCAGATAACATCTCCTTCAAAGCTAATGTTGGGCTTGTACTATATTAGTTTTCTACCTTTAATACGTAATAAGAGAATGTACGCATAACTTTTTTTAAAGACATATTTTTGATAAAATAGTTTGGATGCTCTGAAATTATGCTCATTTCTTTTTTATCTTTCTGTCGATCAAAGAATCCTGAAAAAAATGTATCATGAGTTCCACAAAAATATTAAACAGCACAACTGTTTTCAAAATTGCTGAATGATAATAATAATAATAAATGTTTCTTGAACAGCAAATCAGCATATTAGATTAATTTCTGAAGGATCATGTGACACTGAAGACTGGAGTAATGATGCTGAAAACTCAGTTTTGCATCACAGGAATAAATTACATTTTAAATATAATAAAATAGGAAAAAGTTATTTTAAATAATTTAAATCTAATTAAATTATCTAAAATTATTTTAAATTATGATAATGTTTCACCTTTTTATTACAGAATTCTTTTTATTCACTGTTTTTGATCCAATAAATGCATGCTTCGTGAGAATGAGATGCAAACCCCAAACTTTTGAACAATAGTGTACATAACAACACAAGAGATAATAACTGAAAGTAAGAAAAGCAAAGACTTACATACTGTATATTACACATTATATGCCTACAGCAACAACATACATGCAACATGAAGGCACGATTTAGTAATGACCATCAACAATGACCGTCATAATCTCAACGAATGGTTATTTGAGTGAATGATTGCAAATGATTATTTTCTTTCTATTATTTAAATGATTAAGTGTTTCCATTCACTTCAGTGAACTTTAGCTGGATGCTTTCGGGGCTTGGATGCCTTTGGCTGTCTTGTGTTTTGTTAAGTAGTTGCTTAGAAATAAAACAGCGTGTTTCATCTAACCGATCAACCTTGTAAGATACTTGAGTAGATTGTATAAACAGCAGGATTAGTTAATAGACTTTTGGCAGGGGAACATCCTGTCTGTTCCTGCTCCCTGTCTTCCTTAAGACAAACTGCTGGAGGCGGAACAGGGTGGCACGGCGTAGCTCATCCTCATCCCCACACTCCTCCCCGGTGAAGTGAGGCTCCAAAAGAAACCCAACTGCTGTGGTGTCTGGGAGCCTGCAGTTACGACAGGGCTGTTTGAACTTTATGGGCTTACAGTACATTGTGTTTTATTTGTCTATAAGGAAGAGATTAGGGAACTGCCTCCCTCTGTAAAAGTGCTGGGAGGATTTGTAGTTGGGAGCTCCGCTGATATTTGTGGGATAATGTGTCCCAAAGCTCCTGAAAAAAGACCTATACAAAGCTACAGTAGTTCACTCGTTTAGAATGTAGAATATAGGAATATTATATTGGATATTATAAAATATAAATATGTTAAACAAGGATATGTGTAACTAATAACTCTATGGACTATTGAACTCCTATTTACACAGCATGTAAATCAGAATGAGCCCAGAACACATGATAATGTTAACAATGTAATATTTTGACACACAGCATTCATTTCTATTATAATCAGGTAGCCTTTCAACTTTAACAAAAGGTCACAAACCTGATTCAGCCTCTGTGTTGTAGCCAAAGCATCATATTGATGCAGCAGTGGCATAATGTGATCAGCTTCAGGACCATGGACAGCAGCATGCTTGATTAGACTGAACATCATGTTAAAAAGACCATCATTTCTCACCTTACAGAGTTTCGGGTGTGTTCAGGCTTTGTGTCCGTTATATCTGATATAATAATAGCTGTATTCTGTAAATGGTTCCATATTTTGTTACTCTCTCAAATCTTTTACTTTGTAAAAAAAAACTGAAACATTTTTTATTATTATTCCAACTTTTCAATTATGCAAAACAGCATGAAAGATTATGCAACGTTAAGGATCTATATCATGTTATATCAAGCACTTTGATACTAAGGGTTATACTCCTAAAACTGAAAATAGGAACAGATTTACAGAAAAGTTTGGGAAGTCTTGCACCGAGATTGCATTTATTTGATCAAAAATACAGTAATATTGTGGCAGTGGAGGCAAACTGCTGTAAAAGTATGTTCAATGATTAATTTTTAAAATTTTGCTTTTTGGTGGTCAAAGGTATGACAATGAATGTTCTTACTTTTGAAGATGGATCCCTGGATTTCTCTTTGATACTCTTCTCAGTGGTTTCTTAAATACTCAAATATGCTTAGCAGTTGATGGTGGAAGAACAGTAGATCAAAGAATTTCATTCATTAAGCATGATTCACAATGGTTGTACAGGAATTGATAAGTAGTTTGTGTATTTGATTATGTTGTCAGAGGCCTGTATGCATGTAGCTGCATTAAAGGGCACCTATAATACCCCTTTTACAAGATGTAATATTAGTCTCTATAGTGTCCCCAGAATGTGTCTGTGAAGTTTCAGCTCAAAATACCCCACAGATCACTTATTATAGCTTATCAAATTTGCCCCTATTTGGTTGTGTGCAAAACACGCCGTTTTTGTGTGTGTCCCTTTAAATGCAAATGAGCTGCTGCTCCCGGCCCGCTTTCCAAAAGAGGGCGGAGCTTTAACAGCTCGCGCTTCGGTTGCTCAACAACAACAAAGCTGGAAAATCTCACGTAGCCAAAATGACGATTGTCAGTAACGGTGTTCAGCCTTACATTGTTTAAACCTAAGTTGGACACTGATGGAGAGACTCCGGAAGAAGTTACAACTTTTAGAATGCATCTGGACGTTTCTGAACGGTTAGTGAATAAATTTATTGAGTTGAGTTGATTCAACTCATCGACTAGCATGTGCCATCATGTTAATCTTTTGTGCAAAACGAGTGTTGAATTGACCCATGTTTGTGTGAAATGACGGCATGGTAACTACACACTACTACAACAACTCTTCCTCTTCTCTAAAGCAGCCCAACATGGCCTCGCCCCCTTTGTTGCGTGTTCTCGGGGGCGGGGTTTATGTAAATTTTAGGGTTAGTGATATCACTAACCCGGGAAGAAGCTCGTTGTAGCCTCTACCAGCCGTTTTTTGTAGTCCTTAAACAGCGAATTCTTTAAAAGAAAATATCTCCCTTTAAGCGTCGTAACTTTGCAGACGTGGTTTATGCTCTAACAGCAACATTACACACTAAATAAAGTTAAAAAAGTAAAATCATAATCAACCACCCCTTTAAGACTTATATCTCAAACCTTAGCAAGCTATTTTTAGGCTTCATCTTTAATCACTTCTACACACTGCTACCTCAAATAGCTGTATAGTCTGTTTGCTAGCAGTTAACAAAGTTAATTAAAAACCCTAATACAATTTGAGAACAATTAAACTCCAACACACTCCGCTTTTCCTGCCAACTCTAAGCATACGCCTGACTGGCCTGTGTTCTTTTTATAGTGCATTCATGGCTCCACTATATTGATATTTCTCAATTATTCTGGCTTCGTTCTAAACCCCTAACCCAAGTTTTAAACGTCTACAATTAATTCAGCCCGAACTGCTTACCAAAATCCATTTAAAATGAACAAATTTCTATTTAAGAAAGTAAGATTGTTTTGACAATCTCACATTGACTTTAAACTGTTCTGACTGTTAGAATGGAATAGAATGTTCAGCATTCAAGAAACTGAAGTGATGACGTCATTGTACTGTTTGCTGAATTGTGATTGGTCTTCTCTCTCGCATCTTTTTGCAACAGTTCATTGCGGATGCAATGAGACCAGTTTTCCGGTTTGGTCATGTGACATTCAACGTATACCCTATTCAACTGAAAATTCAGCTTTGATCACAGGAATAAATTACATTTTACAATATATCCACATAGAAAACTGCTATTTTAAATTGTAATAATATTTCACAATATTGCTGTTTTTACTGCATTTTTTGATTAAATAAATCCAGCCTTGGTGAACAGAAGATACATAGGCCTATTTCAGTTGTACAATTACAATTGTAATGTTTCCAAACTTTTGATAGGTACTGTATTTTCTGCCTTATTCTGTGATTATTCTGTGATTTTTGCATACTGAATTGTAATTGGTCTTGAATGCTACATTGATTGTAACAACTCTTCTGAGCAGCTGACAGAAAACAATACATGTTGCCGTTGCAAGCACTGGTGTTTCCTTCATGAAAAGCAAATCTTTGTAGCTTTTATGCTTGTATGCTAGTATTGAGAACTGGAATTTTCAGAGGAAACAGTTCAGCACCAGGTTAAGATAATAAAATTAAGGTATATCAAGGTTAAGATAACAAAAGTAAGGTATATCAAGACCTGTCTAAGTTTTTTAAGTGAATCGTGTAGTTGCATACAATGCAGTAATGGCCAGTTTTGAGTATCTGCCTCACCTGGGCTTTACGGCAAGCTTTCGTTTCCTATGTCTGGCTTCACTGAACCTGGAACAGCAATGTGCAGTTGTAGATGACAGCCCTAATTATTCCTGACAGGCCTACATTCAGCCAGCCAGAGGAATGCCCAGGCATTTGGCAGACTGAAAAAGAAAAAAAAAATCTTTACTTTAGCTCAGAATAACACAAACATGTACACATATAATGCTGATCATACAGTTAGTACATCCTGTTATCAAATTGGCACACACTCTCACACACAAACACATTGTAGCCTATCTGGAGTGCAAGTAATACAAGCATGTTCCCTTCAGTCTGTCTGATGCTGATCCATCATCCCTCTCACTTTCACATGCTTGAATTCTGCTCAAGAAGGAATTCACAGTCAATTGCTGAAAGAAATGAGGATCCTAGTGTCCTACTATTCCAGTTTTGTCAGTCAAACTCCTTGTGAAAAAGAAGTTGCTTTGTTGTGTTCCGTTTTACGTTTTGTTAGTCCAAGATTAGCTGAAAATACCTGAATTGGAATCTATCATTAGACTATAATATCGCTGTCTGGCTTTCAAATTCTAACATTCAGAGCCCTATATATAACCTGTGGCTTTTATTATGTCAGGGCTGTGACATAATAAAACCCACCTCCTGATTGAGTGTTATGGCTGTCAATAACCCTGGGCTTGTGTGAAGCTCTGGTCAGAGGTCTGAGTTGTGTTCTACAGTCTGTTCCAGCTGCAGTGGAAACAGCAGCCAGTGTCCAGACCTTCCTGTTCAGACAGAGCAGAACCATTAGAGGCTCAAGCCAAATCAGAGCCAGATGTCCACAGGCTATTTGTACAAGCCATTCAATAATTCATAGAACAGCCGTTATAATTCAGGCTGTATTGTGTTGTGGACACTGGATTACTCATGTTATATTTTATATTAATCCAATGGAAAATGTATTGTCATATCCATCTTGTCAGGAACGCAAAAGACTGACCTCTAAACCAGCCAACTGTCTGAATCACAGGTATTTTCTGCCTTATTCTGTGATTATTCTGTGATTTTTGCATACTGAATTGTAATTGGTCTTGAATGCTACATTGATTGTAACAACTCTTCTGAGCAGCTGACAGAAAACAATACATGTTGCCGTTGCAAGCACTGGTGTTTCCTTCATGAAAAGCAAATCTTTGTAGCTTTTATGCTTGTATGCTAGTATTGAGAACTGGAATTTTCAGAGGAAACAGTTCAGTACCAGGTTAAGATAATAAAATTAAGGTATATCAAGGTTAAGATAACAAAAGTAAGGTATATCAAGACCTGTCTAAGTTTTTTAAGTGAATCGTGTAGTTGCATACAATGTCCAGGACCATCCTAATATTTCTCTCTTCTCTTCTCTTCTCTTCTCTTCTCTTCTCTTCTCTTCTCTTCTCTTCTCTTCTCTTCTCTTCTCTTCTCTTCTCTTCTCTTCTCTTCTCTTTCCATATCCTTGATCCTCGACAGTTGATTTTGTGTGGTAGACCGCAACAACGCCCTCTACCATCTCATGTTTGGTCAGACCGAACACACTGCAGGTGGCCAAACTCATGGGGAAATAATTGAAATTCCAACTCTGATCATTGTCTGCCTGAATGCTCCTCAAACCCCTCAGAGCCTGCTTCAAAAACAACACAATCTCACACACATGAGAAAACAGAAACAGGTGTGCAGCCATTATATGCTACTGTACTATTGCCGTCTTTATTATTTCTCTGTTGCATTATAAAACAGCACCACGACAGAACCGCAAGCTGACATTTGCATACAGACGCTCTCATGCACATTTACACGCGCAGACCGCTGAATTGGTAGGTGGTTTCTGTGTTTTGTCTTGCCAATGGAAGAAGGTCCCTGGGGTTCAGAGCTTTGAAAGCTCAGATGTCTGAGTCTGTGGGAGCCTGGCGCTGTGAACACACTGCTCTGAATGCTGAAAGACACATTGTCTGGCCCAAGCGCTTAGCAGAGCACTAGTACCTGCAGCTGTTTGTTCAAAAAAGTCATTCCTTCCTGGTTTAATATTTTCATTTCCCCCCACATGCGCGAGATCCTTCAAATAGCTATGAATGATGTGTCTAGGTGCACGTATAGTGCAAAAGTCTGGGCTTTGCAATGGTCGGTTTGTCGCGTTCAGTGTAGACAGCTTTTAGCTGTTGTGGTGTGACGCGGGCGCGGCGTGGGCGCGATGCGACACGGCAACGGTCGCATCTGGTGTAGATGCGGTGTAAGAAATATTTGAAATTATGAAATTCATGTACATTTTTCTATTCAACTTTTTACTCATTGTTATGCTGATAATATAATTGGTAATGAGAAAAAATATTAAATTAGAAAAGAGGAAAACGGATGCATTTCACTTGTTGAGACAAGACAAGCTAACTACTGCATGTTTTTGTGTTGCTGCTACCGTTTTGCGTGTCTATTGGGTTACAGTAATGACTGTAGCAGAAGCACTTTTCTTAGGCTTATTGTGTGTGCGTGTGTACATTTGTCCATATGCATCTTTAAATGCAATAAACATGTTCTAGTTGAGTAGCACGACACCAGTTTGAGCGTAATAGTTGTGGTCTGCTGTACCACCAGGATATGGAAAGCACTATATCCTGCAATGACTCATAAACTCTGTCACGATCCAGTCTTTGGGGATTGTAATACTATGGAGTGTTATGAGATTCACAGAAGCCCTCACACTAACTAAAAGAGTCTGGCCCGTGTGGGTGTGCATGTGTTAGCCAAGCACTAAAAGGGTGAGGAGTAGGTCAGACAGACTGTGTCTCAGAGACAAAAAGAGAAAAAAGACAGAAGAACAGGTTAGTGCTGTCAGCAGGACTTTGATAACAGCTGTTAACACAGTTACAGACAAATGCCACAACTAGTTTGTTATTGATCACAGACATAGATACACAGATCGCGAATAAACACCTCTCAAACTCTCTTTTATTTCATCTCTGATTTTCAGAGAGTATAATGCTTAGTTTAGGCCTTTCAGTGGTTATGCTGCTGCATTAAAAATGATAGAGTAATCATTCAAAAATTTAAGGAAATACCCTGCTGAAAAATACAGCATTGCTAATCACCAGCATAAGGTATTTTTTGCATGATGGGACCAGCATGGGACGCTGGTTTGCTGGGGAATGCTGGGATTTTGCATGTATGTGTCCGTTTTAACAAATAAACCCTATTTGCACAGGATTAGCATTACCTGGTGACCTCTAGTCATTTGTAATAATTGCGGAGGTTGTCTGTGATCTAAATCCTGTGCGAATCGGTCAGTTCTGTAATTTGTAAAGTAAAAATTCCCCTGCAAATGACCAGGTTTCGCTGAACTCCGAGGTCCTGTGATAATATTATTCCTTTGCGAATCGGCATCTCTGTGATTTGGCCAGGATTTGGCAGGGGTTGTATATCATTTTTTCAAGGTTTTTGTTTCCTTTGCACCTATTTATCCATCTTTTGGGAAGAATGGAGGCTGTGTTGGGAGTGTTTTGATGGTATTTTGGGTGCTGGGTCATATCGTTATACACCATACAACTATACAATTTGCAGAAAGAGAAAGCTGAAAACCATCAGAAGAGTGAAAACAAAAAGAATGATTAGATGGAGATGGATGACATATATAGCAGAGTGCGGTAAGGAACATTCTTCTCTTTAAGTTTATGTTACACAAAGCCTTGACATCATATCTGGGAGATAGTAAATTCGAGTAAAGTCATAGGCTTCACTTATCCCATGTGAATGCACCACACGAAATTCAGATGTGGGGAGGGGAGGTAATTTCGAAAGGTCCCCAGATAATACTAATCACGTGCGCATAGGGCTATAGACGTAAAAGAGAATGGAATTTGTTGTTGTTAGTGTGCACAGAAAACAGCACACAAGTTCCAAATTGAGTTCTCTTTTGCGTCGTCTTGCATTTAAATGGTTTAAAATTGCTTAAATGTTTAAACTGACAGGACCTAAAACGCGTGTAAATGATAAACTTTTGTTCTATAAACAATTAATCTGAGAATCACGTGTGTTTCGAACATGGTGACTGGTCTGTACAGATCAACTATGATCTCTGTATTTGACATGGCTAAAGGTATGATGAATTATTTTTTCATGTTTAGAGGGCTAGGTAATTGGTTGTAGTTGTATTTTTATTGTTTGTCACCTGTTGCAGTTCAGGCTGTTCTAACTTACCATAAAATTATGCCTCTGTTAAACGTGTTGCAGTGAGTGTGTTTTGTTTTATGTTGTATTATTCAGTACTCTGCCATCTGTATTTGTTCAGTAGCTTTTAGTTTCATAGTTGTAGTAGCGACAGGTTTGTTTATGGTCTGACAAATATGTGAATGGGCCACATATGTTTTTCTAGCTGGGGATACTTTGTGTTACATCATCGCCCCCTTTCATTACTTCATAAGCCCCCTCAGAACACCAGCTCTGTCTGTAGCCCCTCCGATGTTGCAATATATAAAATGTTATTTATCGAAAGACTATGAGTTCACAGAGCAAATGTAGCAAAACGCACTACGTTGAAACTCTTAAACCTACTATTGTGCAATGCAGCACCACATTGCTTATGAGCAAAGTGAGAATTAAGTTAATATTGGTATACAGTATATGTGTTGCTTAGAAGCTGCTTTCACTGGCAAAACAAGCCTAATGTTCAGAGAGAGGGTTGAAAATGTTCATGTAATCAATTCCCCCCCACAAAAAAATTGTAAGTGTACCTCAGGTGGGAAAGAAATAATAATTTACAAACTTATAGAATATGGTCCCTTTCAAATAAGAGGGAGGTGGAGGCGAAAGGTGAAATACAGCAACAAAAACAAGCTCCCAGACACAATGTACTGTATTTACAGGACACATAAGAACAGCATTTGCTGGAAGACACAGTGATGTCTGCTAGTTCACTCAGACAGCACATAACCGCACACGGCTGCACGTCTCGCACAGCTGCATCTGCTTCTGAAGATGAAGAGTCCATCTCTGTTCTAAACCACCTCAGGCCAATGTTCTTAATAGCCTGTTTATATAGGGTGAGAGCAAAAGAGAGAGAGGAAACAGGGAAGATACAGTATACTGCACCAGAGAGGAAGCAGGAGAAATCATGTACTGTATGTTCCTGTAAATAGCCCTCAGACAATAGCAGAGCCAGAGGGTGTGCAGTGTGACATAGTTATGCAAGACACACATCCATCATTAGCAAATTTTAATGATGCTGAAAGTGATGATCTGTTTGTGCACCATGTCATTCAGGTACTTCCGCAGCTGTTATGTATGTCTACTGGTCACTCTCTAAAAGATCTGTAGAAAAGCACCACCGGATTTGACTGCTATCTAATGCCACTCTGAAAACTCTCAGATTCAGTAGATGTTCTTTAATGGGGTCCATCCTGAGGATTTGTTAAGGTGCTTTCACTCCAGAACAATGAAACCTTTAGTTTCAGCTCGCAGTTGCTCAGGTGAAGTCACACAGAACAGGATACAGTTACTAATGTGTTTTCCTTTTTTGTTCACTGGCAGGTTCACTTTGGTGTTTGGCTGTCTGGTTCTCTCTGTGTTCTCCACCATCCCTGCTCATATGGACCTCTCCAATCACTGTCTCCTTATACTGGTGAGACGCACACAAGCCTACTGTACTGTATGCACAACCAAAATACACACCTGAAACACTCAACATGAATTGCTGTTTACCCATTTATTTCTGTAATGATGTATTTCAAAGTAAAACATGATATTAAATTAGAAAAATGTAGTGTGGTACTTGAGTTGATTGTATGGGGGGGAAAGTTTGCTTAAACAGTCACTACATAGCTATTTGGCTATTTGTTAAGATTATCCTACATGGCCTAAGTGATGTCAGTGGGGACTACCGTTCAAAAGTGTGGGAAAAAAAATTCTTTTTTGGAAGAAATGAATACTTTGATTCAGCAGGGACATATTAAATTGATCTAAAATGACAGTAAAGAGATTTTAATTTTAAATAAAAGCTGATCTTTGGAACTTTCTGTTCATTAAAGATTTTTGGAAAATGTATTCTGGTTTCCTAAAAATGTTAAGCAGCAAAATGTTTTCAACATTAATAATAAGAAATGTTTCTTGAGCACCAAATCATAATGTCTGATCAATGTTCATGGCTTTGCCATCACAGGAAAATTACTTTAAAATATATTAAAATAGAAAGCGGTTGTTTTAAATTGTAATAATTTTTCACTATATTTATTTTTGATCAAATAAATGCAGCCTTGGTGAGCGTAAGAGACATAAATATCTTACCAACCTCAAACTTTTGAACTGTTGTGTGTATGTGTATGTGTGTGTGTGTGTGTGTATATGTATACACACACACACACACACACACACACACACACACACACACACACAGTATATAGATAATCATTCTAATTCTATTAGAATAGGTGAGTCCAACTATAATGATAACAGCACAGAGAAAAGATATAGTGTTGGGATCACTGCTCTCAAAACAAGGTATCAAATGTCATTGTTGCTCTCTAATCTGGTGTTTCAAGATCCCTTCAAAAACTTTGCTCAGTACCTCACGTTAAAAGACGATCACTCGGATTAGTTTCATTCTTTCACTGAGATGTTTTGCTGGCTGATGGGATCCTCTCAGGTGACAACAGAAAGCAGCATGGTGCTTTTAGTGATTGAGCACCTCCGTCCCATCGGACTCTTGGTGGAGTTGGCCAAGGTGTTCCTGTTTCAGTTAAAGAGTCTGTATTGAGAGACATTCAGGGACTTTGAGCTGACCTGAAAGCAGGAGAGGATGGCGTCTACCCCACTGGTGGGAAAGCAGGACCTGCACAGCCTCCGTATCAGATAGTGCTCAGGATAAGCAAACAGTGTTGTGTCAAGCCGTGGGAAGCTCAGCTCGGCTGTCACAGTGGATCAGGACAGGACAGCTTAAAGCCTATCCCAGGCCTCTTACCCCTCAGAGATGGGGCAAATGTGAAATCCGACCTGTAAAGGGTTCATTTATCCATCAAAAGCTGCAAAGAGTACTTGATATTTAGACATAAACATTATGAATATTCGAGATGCAAAGTATATCCAGCACTGATTCTTGAGAAACACTAAAACAAAAGACAGTTTGCTTTGTTAGTTTATAAAATAGCAACATCCATCAGATCCATCAGAGAAGATTCTTTACACCTAGTTGTATTTGGATTTTATTTGATTTTCTCTTTATGATCTTAAAATTATAAGACTATATTATGAACCACTAACCCTAAAACTAAATTCAAGATTTAGTTTCTAAAACTAAATTGTAGCTCAAAATATATGTAAATATATATATATATATATCATTAACAATGCTGGCTGGGTAGTAACTGATTATATGCATTCTGGATTATGCAATCAGATTCCAAAAATTAAATACTTGTAATCAGATTATATTATTTTTTTAAAATACTCATAATCAGAATACAGTTAGATTTTTATACTAACATCCAAATAAGTGAGTGTTGTAAAATGCAGTCTACTGTTGCAAACTGCGGGGCGTGCTTGATATTAAACAGTGTTATTAAAGATACGCTGTTCCCCTGGAGGCACATTTGCAAAGTTTACTGTGGCTTTCAGATACGTGCCTAAACGGTCAAATAGCCTACACACTAAAATGTCGAAATCCTGTTTTGACGAGTATTCTCATAAACACAGTCGGTTATATCTTAAGTGAATGTAAACAGTTGAGAAAGAAAACGCATGTGTGTAACAGTATATTGGATCCGTGCAACCCTTAAAGTGACAGCAACCTAACAAACCTGCTGCAGTGTCATTAATGTTCATCAAGCAACAAAAAACAAAGATAAAATCACTCTCTGCACTTGTCTAACTTTTGTAGTTGTAATAAGGATTCATCTATATTTCATGTATGAAGACTATGCAGTTATTTTACATTTGACTACTTTATTCAATTTCTGTTGTAGGCTATTACTTATGAATAGCACTGTTACTACGTCTTCCTGAAAAACCTAAAGCACTGTACATTTAATTTGTATATTTGTTCTGTTGTATTTATTTGTCGGTTTTGTTTGTAATTAGTTTCTTTATTCTTATTGTATTGCTGACTGTTTATTTGTCTTCTGTAACTGTTTTGAGGACTTGTTACTTAGATACATAAGTTAACCTAGTATTAGTTTTTGCTGAAATATCGATAATTGTGAAATTTCAGTGATATCTAAAATTACTGAAATCATGAAATAAGATTTGATCTTATCACCCTTCAATAATCGTGTTAAATAATCATTCAACATTGACCAAAATAATCGTGATTATGATTTTTGCAATAATTGAGCAGCCCTACTTGTACGTTTTGACTTTTCACCTGATTGTAACCGCATTTAGCATCAGTGAGCAGTTTAAAGTGCATGATGTTTCCCTATGAGAGGAGCAGTGTTATAAACTCTATGCAGACAGATGTTTTAATCAGGTGAAACCCTCTGTGAACTCAACTGGGGTTTATCTAACAGTGCAATTAGCAGGCACTAGGAATGTGGCAATGATGGATTAGCTGAGAGGTTAATTATGTTACAGTAGCTAGACATGACCGCAGCCTCCTTTGGTGAACCAGGGTATATGTGTGTGTGGTCCTGGTAAACCCTACTTTATGAGGACAAAATGTCCCCACAAAGATGGCAATATCTGAAATCCTTGTCCTTTTTTTGGTCCCTATGAGGAAAACATTTTCTGTGATGGCTAGGTTTAGGGGTAGGGTTAGGGGATAGAATATACAGTTTGTACAGTATAAAAATCATTATGTCTATGAAAAGTCCCCATAAGGAAACCCTTACCCAACATGTGTGTGTGTGCATTATTTACAGTATATATGAAATATATCCATGTCTAATTTCACAGAATAAAATAAACAATAAGCATATTTTGTACTGATTTTTTGTGAGATAGCTTTAATTAATTGCCATATTGTATTAATTGTATTCATTAAATGGTGTATCTAATGAAAGGTGTTTTTGATTTGCAGGAGTTTGTGATGATTGTTGTATTCGGTCTGGAGTACATCATTCGCATCTGGTCTGCCGGATGCTGCTGTCGTTACAGGGGATGGCAAGGACGACTCCGCTTTGCTAGAAAACCATTCTGTGTCATTGGTAAGATTAAAAAACGTCTTCTGTGAGAGTGCTCTCCACCCGTGTACGTGTGTTTGTAGAGGGTGATGGATCTGCTGTGTTGGTGTGGATGTTGACAGATGCTCGATAGGCTAATGATAACACCTCTGCCCCGAATCGATGACTGACTCAAACATACATAATGACTGAAAGATTTCTTTTTTAATTCCTTCTTGAGGAAAAAAGAGCAATAACTACCAATGAAGGATTACAGGCAATAAGTAACCAGTGCTATTTATATTTATAACACACGCGGGGTATGTGATGTTGTGTTGTATGAGGGTAATTTAGGCTCCAGTGTGAATATATCAGAGTTGTGTGTCACATACTGAACCTCATTTCCATTTATTAAGAGACAGAGTCCCATCAGAACCCCATCAGCTCTGTGACTAACTCTGAATTATGAAACAGAAAGAAAAAGGAAACAATTTCCCATCTCTGCCTAACACATTTATTCAGCATGTCCCATTAGAAATTGTGTAAAGTTCTTTGCATATTATGTACACTGACAGACCCTTAATGAAGCACACTGACTTTTTGTGATAATCAACCTCTATTATTTGTTCTCTTTGCACACTAATATAAACATATTCATCTTCAACTTCATGTAACACTTTTTCATGGCAACACAGTAACTTTTACATAAGTTTAATCCTTGCTGAACAACAGTAATAATTTATTTAAAAACATATCTTACTGACATATCTTATCTTACTAGAAATGTTTTACATTGAACAAATTTGAGATCAGTAATCAAGGTGGGGGGGACAAGAAAAAGTAAAGAAAAATGTGCCTTTTATGATTTTTGTAGTTTCTCTATTATAATTTTTAGATTTCTACATTTTAGTATGGCTTTTGTTCACAAGGACCTTAAACAGCTGCTTTCATTCCAATCTTTTCGTGCTCCTCAATGTTCCACATTCACCATGTAGCAACCTTCAAGTATTGCGAGATTCAAATTTCAAATAACAGACTTTCAGGAGGCCACTTTCAGAATGTGTGACACAAGAACAATCTTATTTCAAACCTCAAGTGTAACATTCAGCAGGAAAATATGACGGAGGTGATTTGAGTAAAGAACAATATTATCGCTGGTTAAGACATGCTGAGAGCTGGAGAGGTTTTTCAGTGTGCAGCGGAGCATTAGATATGCTGTTCTGTATGGCTGTGGCTTGCCTGCTCTCTCTTGGCCCCTCTCTATGTCTCAGGGAGAAAGACATAACAGACAAGTGAAACAGCCTAATTTTTTTTTAAATATCTGATGTCTCTGAGAGAGCTACTGAAAAATACAGCAAGCTTAGTTTATAGGTAAAAGGCTTTCGGTACTCTTGAAATAGATGGGTGGTCCTATTCCTAATCCAATTATCAGTATATTTATATTGTTCTATAGGTGTGAACCTGTACAAATTATCACTGAATCTTTGCTCTCTCTTGTTTTTGTGTTTCAGACATTATTGTGCTCATTGCATCCATCGCAGTGGTTTCAGCTGGAAGCCAGGGCAATATTTTTGCCACGTCTGCACTTCGCAGTCTGCGTTTTTTGCAGATCCTGCGCATGGTGCGTATGGACAGGCGAGGCGGTACCTGGAAACTGCTTGGATCTGTAGTCTACGCTCACAGCAAGGTATACTGAATACTATTTAATGGCAAAAATGAGTAAATGAGCTCAGGTCATGACATTGCGTGTGAGTTTTCATGTCGAGGCAGACATGTGACCCCACAATCAACCTTTCTTTCCAGCACCGCTTGGACTGAAACTCCATCCACGAGCTGCAGCCAAACCACACGCTTCCTCAGTCCTCAGTTACCCGCCATTTAGTGGAGAGATTAGGGGTCCCCGCAATGAATCATTATGGTCGATATAATAGCAGAGTTACTTATTTCTATCTCCTCTCAGGCTTAAGCGTTTACATTTTCCTGACATCTCTGATCAAACCAAAAAAAGCCGCCAAAAACAGCTTAAACTAACCTGATTTGCTTGTCTTTGCTAATTTAACCTGGATTAAACTGGTCCCCCAGCCTGATTTTTAGCTGATTTATCTGGATAACAAGCTGATCCCCCAACCTAACCAGCTGACAATCTCTTTAAAACTAGAAATATAAAAAAAAGTTGAAAGTTTTAAATTCCTGTATAAAACATGTTTTTCCAGCTGGGCCATGCTGGTTTTATCTGGTTTAAACTGATCTCCCAGCCTGGTGCTCAGCTCAGCAGATCCCCAACTTGAACAGATCGCAACCTCTTTAAAACCAGAAATATATTTAAAAACAAATTGAGTTGAAAGTTTATAATTACTTGTCTGCAGAAAATATTCATATTTTTGTAGCTATGACTTTATTTGTTGGATGTTTTATATTGTGATGTTTGTTTCAGGAGCTTGTGACTGCCTGGTACATTGGCTTCTTGGTGCTGATCTTTTCTTCATTCTTGGTCTACTTGGTGGAGAAAGAATTTAACAAACAGTTCGCCACCTATGCCGATGCTCTTTGGTGGGGTACGGTAAGTCTACCTTAAATGCCTTAATGTCACCCTTTAACTCTTCCTCAACCATATTTGTGAAGATTTTCCTTGAAATAGACACAAAACCCTCTTTTAATATCTATATAAAATCCATCCTCACAGTCTGGTTTTAGGATGCTCATTTATACGCATCGCCAGTGTCTGACTGTATTTCATGCATTAATCAATAAATGAGTTACAACCATAGGCCATGACAGTGTTTAGTTGTTGTGGAACACACAGCAGGACTGGTCATGGTTCCTCACCAGCTGACTTAACAAATCAATGCATGTAATTTCCTGCTCCTACCAAGCACAAGTGGAGCCGTTTCAAGGAGATGTGAGGTCAGTTGAGGGTATGGTCTTCTGCTGTAGAGTTTAGATACAGAGACAAACCAGAGGTGGGCCAATATCAAGCTGCCACACGGTATTTACACTGGGTTGAGCCCAAGCCAGCGTCTGGAGCTGACAGGCAGGCTTCCGAGGAAGAAAACAGGAGAACGGGAGTCTGGCTTTGTGTGTGAGCTCCCTCACTCCTACTCTTTGCCTCAATGTGCTGTGAAAGGCAGCAGTGCTCTTTGCATTTGACAAATCACTCACTTTTACTGGATGTGTTGAATTTGCTTTGGCCGGGCCTTTGTTTAAGTATCCCCTGCCTGCAAAAATCCAAAGCGCTCACTTATGAGTGTGGAAAGGAGTGCGAGATGTTAGACTGATCTTTTTTATGTCAAGCCACCAAAGTATTTCTCTTGCTGAAAGATGGATCTAATACCGTGCGTCTGTGTGGCCGTAACTTTAGAATACAACTTGGTTTAGCTTTGGTGTTCATGGGTGTTTATTATGGCATAACAGACAGATTTTAGTGCATGTTTGGTGGCCTTTGAGTTTCCAGTGCAACCTAATCAGGATTCAATCTATGTTTGGTTATTATATAGATGGAATCGGAGGGTGAGAGGTTACTATTCCTCCTCCATACATGAGTAAAGGTGATATGTGGAGTGTTAAAGTACACTGCGGTCCTGCAACCAGATGTATATTTCAATGCTGTCTGTCTGTGGGAAGTCAACACTTTATGTTTAGCAATATGACCCTAGTCTTTTAAACGTATAAAAAGGGTTAACCCACATTCTTTCTTCAGATCACGCTCACCACCATTGGATATGGGGATAAGACTCCACAGACTTGGACTGGACGGCTTCTGTCTGCAGGGTTTGCTTTGCTGGGCATATCTTTCTTCGCTTTGCCTGCTGTGAGTAACCCCAAACTGATACTGTATGTAGCGTCTACTGTAGAACTCACATTCTGACATTACAGTAGACTGGCAAAAACAGTGCTTTATATAACAATGGGTGTATAAATTGGAATTTAAAAGTATAGTCTATATTAAAAAATGGAAATTCTGCCATCATTTACTCATGTTCTTCCAAACCCAAATGATTTGTTTTCTTTTATGAACACTAAACACTGCTCTCTTCCATATAAAAATCCAAAAAGGAAAACAAATACTATAAAAACATCATGAATATGTGACTTTCATGTCATGACTTATGCACTATATTCAAAGACTTATTTGCAGAGTTTATTATAAATGATTTATCCATGCACATCATTATATTTTTTTTAAATTCATGTGCTCATAATAAGATTCATAATCTTTAATAAAAAAACATTAAAGCTAAGGCTAGCAATAGCAAGCTAGTTTTTAAAGCATAAGATCTCAACTTCCAAAGCCACGCCTCCTCCAAAATACATGAATGCGCACAGCCAGAGCAGAGCAAAGCATCGTGAAAGACGGTGTTAAATTACCTCACGTCTCAAAGCACATAACATTACAATAAAAATGAAGAGCTTTGACCTGACTGCCACAGATTCATTTGGTCTACAACTCTGCATAGCCTCATGGAACACGCTGATGACGTGTGATGTCTGCGCGAGCAGGGTGCGTGGAGGTATGCAAATACATAGGTTGACAGGCAGGCAAGACATCCTATCAGTGCATTCAGACCAAATGCAACGATTGGACGGACATTTTTTGGTCCTGAGACTTCCACAGAAGAGAGATGTACATTTTTTAAATATTTAGACCAGTTTTATTATTGATTGCTCTCAGGATGTGAAGAGAGTTTCAACCAGTATAACAAAAAGTTTTATGAATAACAGTGCCTACCCTAGCTTTAACATCCCCAGTAACATCTCTTCTCTGATGATATGTGCACTGGCACAAGGGTTGGACAAGAATCCTTCCCCTACCTGTCACTTTCATGAGATTGCAGCAATTAGCAAACAACAACAACGATCCGTTCAATTCTTGACGGAGATAATCAAGTCCCGCTCTACATTTCTTCTCATTCGAAAAGCCGTTTCAATACAATAGGGGATAAAACAATAGGAAAGAAAACCATATTCATGCCTTTTGTTCACAAAAAATCTTGGCTCACAACCTGGTCACTATTCTCTTTCAGATTTTAAATAAAGAAAATCAGTATATATATCACAGAAAAAAATAAAGTCATGTGGATTTCAAAATACATGAGAGTGAATAAAGAAATAAGATAAACATAAGATAAACAAGAAAAATAAAATAAATGAACAAACAAGCAAATGAATTGTTCTGAGGTTAAGCATTAGGCTAAGCGTTATTTTATGAAACTTTTCTTACCCTGACTCTTTAAGTGATCTCACTTACGAGTGATGGGGGATTTGTGGTCTTTTAGGACAAAACTTGAAATCACTAATAGCATTTTTGTGAGCCCAGGCAGATTGTTTGTACTGTGATGATTTTTATGATGTGTTTGAGAACACACAGTATGTGTGGCTGTAAAGCCCCTCAGCGGGCTGTCTGACTCACTCTCATCAATTGTTCTGTAATTCTCTGTTCACAAATGTGTGCTGCACACATGCAGTCTCTCTTAGTCCAAATCAGCGGATTGAACCTTAGTAATAGGGGACGTTTGTGTTCTTTCTGTGGGTGTAGGGTATTCTTGGCTCTGGCTTTGCTCTGAAGGTCCAAGAGCAGCACAGACAGAAGCACTTTGAAAAGAGGAGAAACCCAGCAGCTAGCCTCATACAGGTAAGCTCACCTCATTTGAAACTCTTGATCATTCAGACATTCTGAATGTAAGTAACTCTTCACATGCTGCTTCATTAGCATTTAAAACAGAATAAGTATAAACCTTTCAGTGCTACCCTGTCCATGGCTAATGCTCAGCTCTGTTCAGGTTTCATAAATGTTGGTTGAAACCAAAAAGAACTTGGCCGCATTTCTTATGTATGATTTGCCCTATCCTGATTGATGCTCAAAGATCAGATTCACTACACGTACACATACACTGGACACAGTTACAATGTTAATATCAATATAATTTCTTGCCTGCAAATTTTATAAAAAAACGACAATGGCACTCTGGCATTTAAATTGCTTAATGTGACAGTTTAAATTGAATAATTCACAAAAAACACAGTTAATTACAGAATTAAAATCCTTTTCTTTATCAGTTTGTCTTCTCTTCCAGTTAAAACATCTAAACATCATCATCATAATGATAATAATAATATTTAAAAATATATTTACTATCTGCATACCTTATGCTTTTGATATGCTTTTCAAAAATAATAAAAATATATACTTTTTTATCTGTATATTTGTCTTCTTTTCCAATTAAAACATCTAAACAATTATTATTATTGTTAATAATAATATATAGTTACAAATATTTTTCTATCTGCATATCTTATGCAATTTTGCCTTTCAAATAATTTTGTTTGTTTTATGTTAGCGTATATGTTTAGATATTATTCAAGCGATGTTTAGATATTTTACCAGACAACAAGACAAAAATACTGATTAATAAGGATTGTTTTTATAGTGAACCATGTTAATTTTCTTCAAGCCAAAGAAGAGAACACGAACAGTTCCACGGGCATTGATTACATGGGGACTATTATCTTCCATCAGAGCCAAAGGAAACACTTGCCAATATTTATGATGTGTTTCCACGGAAGGAATTCTGAGCAAGGGCCTCCCTGAGGACAATAGCTCTTCCTAATGGACGGTGCATCCTTCTCCTCTAGCAGGAGAAACAGATTTACTCCAGGAAAATGTGCACAAACGTGCACACACACATATCTACAAAACATTAAGGTCCTGTAATATTATAGAAATGAGTTACTTCCTTTTGGCTTCTGTTGAAAACCCACAAGCAATTTCCCAACTATTTTAACCACCATGACCCCTTTTCTTTCTCCAGGTTGTTTTCTGATATTGCAGACAGAGAAGATCTCATATATTCACTGGTCCTTATGTTTATTTTGTCTCTCTTCCTGCTCTGTCTTTAACCCTGATTTTAATTTTCTTTTCTTTTTCCAAAGGCCTTTCAGTGGGCATCCAACCATCCAGCTTCAATTACTGTTGTCAGTAATTGTATATTTTAACCATGGTGTGTTTTTTAAGGTGTAATGTTGCAGGGACTGCATTGGTGCATCATTTCTCATCATTTGTGCTCTCTCACCTCTCTTAAATCACTTCAGGTCTTTATATAACCCAGGAATATATATCTTAATTATGATCTGTGGAGTATGACTGTCAGCTATGTCTGGGTTCGGATTCTTTCCTGCATGTTACGATTGCTGTTTTCTCTTTACTGACATTTTTGCACAGAATGATGGAAAATATGGCCTCCCTCCTCACTGCTGTCACGCAATTTGAGAGCACCTTCTTATTTCACTCTTGTGATGTTTTTCCTTTTCACAACACGCCTCTGTTTCTTGTTGTTTTTTAAAGCAGTTATTCATCTCAACACATAAAACGCTATCCATTATCACATTATTATAAGTCAACATGAAATGAAAACTTTCGTAATTCATATTCCTGGTTTTATTCAGTTCACACTATTCCATTTTTTTCTTTTGCCTTTGTAATTTTTAATCATAATGACTTCTTCCCTAGCAACCACTTTCCATTATACTGGCGTCACTTAGGTCATGCAGTATATTGGATATTAATGTAGTCAAATAACAATGTTTTAGTAAATTTGCATTCAAATCTTGCTTCATTCTAATAATCATTCTAATTTCCAATGAATAAATTGCACCTTATTTTCTTCTGTTCACTTATATACATCACAAATTCAGAAGTTAAATGCAAGCAGGGTTTCATGTCAATTTGAAATTTTATCCAAATATTTATAATAATAATTGATAATAATAACTGAAATAATGGCGAGTTCATTTTAGCGCCAAATGACCACACATAAGCGTATTAACACAGATAGGGCCACAAACAAAGGTTTGCCCTTGTTTGGCTAAAAATGTGTTAAAGGGTTAGTTCACCCAAAAATTAAAATAATGTCATTATTTACTCACTCTCATGTCATTCCACACCTGTAAGATCTTCGTTCATCTTCGGAACACAAATTAAGATATTTTTGATGAAATCCGATGGCTCAGTGAGGCCTCTATTGCCAGCAAGTTAATTAACACTTTCAGATGCCCAGAAAGCTACTAAAAACATATTTAAAACAGTTCATGTGACTACAGTGGTTCTACCTTAATATTATAAAGCGACGAGAATGCGTTTTGTGCTCCAAAAAAACAAAATAACAACTTTTCAACAATATCTAGTGATGGCCGATTTCAAAACACTGAAAGATTCAAAGCAGTGTTTTGAAATCAGCCATCACTAGATATTGTTGAATTGTTAGTAGCTTTCTGGGCATCTGAAAGTGTTAATTAACTTGCTGGCAATAGAGGCCTCACTGAGCCATCGGATTTCATCAAAAATATCTTAATTTGTGTTCAGAAGATGAACCAGGTCTTACGGGTGTAGAACGACATGAGGGTGAGTAATTAATGACATTATTTTCATTTTTGGGTGAACTAACCCTTTAATTGTATGATCAGCATTTAAAAAAAAAAAATTAAAATGATTGTGCTTTATAAACACCTATTTGCATATAAACTCTTTTCACTGGATAAGTGTACGCCTCTTTTCATTCACCACATCACTTTTAAGTCCTCTGGCTGTTTTGATGTTGTGTGTGCCACCCAGACAGCAAGACATTTATTCAACACTGATCCACTCTCATATTTGGACATGGAACATGTGAAATTTACATTTGCATTTTTTTTTTATAATGTCCAAAAAGTCCAAAAGCCCAAGACCTCACCGAAAATATGGAATTTCAAAGTATACTGTAATTTAATCCTGGAAAGAAGTTTTAGCATTTCAGAAAATTGAAACAATGCAACATTTTGATATAAAAATCAATAAGAAATATTTATCAAATTAGTGAGATCATTGTGAGATTCATGCAGCTCAAGTGCTTCTGTCATTAAAGCAAAAGAGAGACTTTTACTAGTAATCTCAGATTTTTGGACCCCAAAAATACATTTTGCAGCAGTTTTAACAAAATGAAAACAGCTGTATGAAGAAATGTCTTGAGCCCAATCAGTGATTCACTGGCTGTTCCCTCACCATGCTATTGTCTTTCTCCACCCATGTCCCCTTGTGTGTGTGTGTGTGTGTGTGTGTGTGTGTGTCTGTCTCCTGCACCAGGCTGCGTGGCGTCTCTACTCCACAGACCTCTCCAGAACATACCTGAGTGCCACATGGCTGTTCTATAAAAGTGTTCTCCCTCCTCAAAGGCATGTATCTATGCAGTGAACTGATGGAAGAGCGCTTACATGAACCGGTTGTTACTAATATTTTTTTTTCTTTTGTTGTTCTCCTTTTTTTCCAATTCCTGCTTTTTTCCTGGCCTTGTGTATTTCTCTTTTTATTTTCTACTCTCCTCATTTCCCTCCCTATTTTTTCTGGTTTTGTATATTCTGCACGTAGTGTGTGTGGCGTAGCTATGCGGCTGATGAGAACTCGGTTTCCATTGCTACCTGGAAGCCTCATTTGAAGGCGTTGCATACCTGCAGCCCTACAAAGTAGGTACAACTCTGGCAGCTGGTGTCGTATTTGGTGTCAGTGCTTCTGTAGCTCTCATTTTCCCACTTCCCTCAGCAAATAAACTGTTTTCACTCAATCTGTCTGTCTCTCTAAGCATAATCATCTCCTTTGTACCCTACCGTAGTCTTGTTAGATATTTATGATTTTTTTAAAGACTCATTAGGTCACTGAGTAAAGGCACATGGCTAGGTGTCAAAGTTAAGCATGATTACTTCAAAACTATACTGTGAAAAGTCTACATATCTTGCCTAAAACAATGATGATATAAAAAATATATTTAAAAAATAAAGTAAACTTTTATTTCTCAGCTTTTGAAATGTGTAGTATTCAGGAAGTCACCTGTTGTAGAAAAAAACAAAACAATTCACATTTCAATTCAATTCACATTTATTTGTATAGCGCTTTTCACGATACATATTGTTTCAAAGCAGCTTTACAGAGAATGCATGTCAACATTACAATTTAGAGAATGCAGTTAGCTAACAATGTAATAATTTAGGCAATTTAATTTACAATCACTGTTAGCAGTTTAATTGAAGGTAGAAGCAATGAGCTCCTGGAAATAATGAATTACATATTAACAATAATTAGGATATATAGAAACAAGACCCACAAATCCATGGCCAGAGTTTAGCAATTTGTTCTCTCAGTTTATAAATCATAGTCACAGATTCTTAAATTGTTCCCTCGGTTTAACAAATCGTGCCCAAAGATTAATAAACCACACCTATGAGTTTCCAATCCGTGCCTTAGGTTTGTAAATTGTACCTTCGGTTTTTCAATCCGTAGCCACAAATTCATAATCTGTGCCCATGCTTTTCGCAATCCATTCCCACAGTTTTGCAAACTGTACTTAGGGATTTATGGCCCGTCCCTCATTTTAGAAATCTGTGCCGACTGATTCGACTATGGCTCACCTATTGGTCACTTGGCTCACCTATTGGTTGCTTTTGCAGTAGATTTACATGGTAATGTAGTAAAATAATAATCATAGGCATCAAATTATGTTTCTGCTGGTGGGTGCCCATATTCCATACAATTATTTATACTTAGTGTTAATTTTTCTATTTTTTTTCTGTGCAATGGTGCACTTTATGAAATCATTACACAACAGTTATTCATGTCTCGCGAAGAGAAACACATGGACAGCAAATGCATTACCAACCAAACAAAAACACTTCCATGTTTTCGCGAGTCATTCTTTCGCCGATATACCTGATGATTTTGCAGTTAATTAGTCTAATTAATTGCACGATGTGGAGATTAATTAATCTAATTAATCGCAAATTAATCACACATCAAATCTGGCTGAGAAATTACCCCCAAAAGATAATTTAAAGTCATTATTGTGTTAAATGAGAAAAGCATCAAATAGACATTACAAAAAGTAGCTTTATATTTTATTTGATTCAACATAGATTTTATAACACATAAACTTTCAGGCCTCAATGGCCATGAGGGTGAGTAAATGATGACAGAATTTTCATTTTTGGGTGAACTATACCTTTAATGTTTTTTTTGTTTGTTTGTTTGTTTTTTTTATGGAAAATGAAATAATTTTTTAATGAAATGATACTCTAAATAAGGAACTAAAACTGACAGTAGTTGGTGGTAAATGTCTAAATGATTAAGTCATTGATTCATTCATTAACTTGATTCGTTCAAACAGCTGATTCATTCAGGGATGAAGTAAATGGCTCTCTTTATGAATAGTCCATTGAATCATTGATTCATTCAGAAAAGAAACACTGCTGTGTGTTGCTTGGAGACGCACCACAGTTCTAGCTTTATAGGTAATTTTTTTATTTTGGCTAAATTGAGCAAAAGCAGACAATATTGTGTCTGAAATATAACACAATATATTAACTTAATATTTAATGAACTGTTTATTATTTCATTATGTTATGATTATTTCACTTGTTACTCGTGTGATATTGTTTAACTATATCATGATATACAGTAAATGTGTGACAAAAACTCATACAGGGGCATTTTTGTCCTGATATCTTGAATTTTAGGGGCATTCTATAGGCTACACCATGCACTGAGTTGTTAAACTGCCTCATTGTCACTCCGTAGTATTGCTATGGAAGCAGTTTCTGTCACTGAATAAAAAAAATAAATAAAAAGGTAATTGTGTTTTTGATCTCACAGTTCTTGTTTTATTTGTTGAGTTTATATCTTATGATTCTGACTTTTTTTTTTCTCATATTGTAACACAATTCTGACTTTATTTCTCACAATTACGAGTTTACATCTCACAATTTGGAGTTATCTTGCAATTCAGACTTTTTTCCTCAGAACTGCGAGTTTACATCTCATAATTCAGGCTTTTTCTCAGATTTCTGAGTTCATATGTTACAATTCTGACTTTTTTAATATCTCTTGGAGTTTATATCTCTTTCATGGGGTGCCTTAAAATTGTGAGATTTAAACTAATAACATCAGAAACTTGCAGTTTTGAAGTCTGAATAGCGAAATAGTAACTTAGAATAGTGAAATATTTTATTCCGTGGTTTTCATATATTCTGAAATTAACAAACGGTACATATTTAAAGAGTCTATTTCACTGATAAAAGCTAAATTATTCTGAATGTTCAAATTTTTAGTTATTAAAAATAATGAACAGTACATTACTTGAAATTTTTAAACTTTAAATACAGAATCACATGATTTTAGTTTGTCAGTCTTTAACAACAGATGTAAGTATAACATATTGCTTTAGGTCAAAGACTGCGTTGGTGACTGATGAGACATCTATTCATGGGAGAGAATAATAGTAAACTTCAGTAAATAGTACTAGTAATAGTAAACAAACAGTAAAATTACGTTTTACCCTGAAATGCATTTTATTGGCTGTAAAGTTTGCAGGAGTGTCATTTGATTGGCTATTTAGCTTAGTAAGATGCACAAAAAGATAAAATATTTACAAAATATGTACTTTGTACTGTAGAAGGCAAAATGAAATTTAAGACTAAAAAGTATGAAATTTGCCCTTTGAAATGTAATTCAGTATGAGTACAAGTATTAATAGTCAATCAATAGTAAAAATTACCCAAAATAATTCTTAATTAAGTACAGTTAAATACACTGAAATACCTCACAGCAATATGTACAGCAAGATTTAAGTTTTCACAGTGAACACTAACCTTCCATATAACTGAAGCTTCAAAGTTTCCGTTTGGATGAGAGCCACAGACTCACACCTGCTTCCTATGGTAGATCCTGTGGCTAACTGAAATTTCGTTGCCCAGAATAGATAAATCACATCAAACAGAAGCCAGGACAGTTTGTGGACAGACACCTGAAGACAGACACACAACAATGCTCTTACAAATGGGTGTACTGTTATGTTAAGGCCAATTTCTTGAGTAATTACACACAAAACAGCCCTTGATAACACAGCTGTCCCTTTGCTATAGCGCTCGTCTTAGTCAGCTTGACAGTGCATTGCTCATAGCTTGCATGCCTGCTTGTTTGCTGCCTGTTTATACTGTCTTAAAAAAGACTCTCCATTTCTTTCTACTCTTAATGTGTGTGTGTGTGTGTGTGTGTGTGTTGAGGTATACTTATGTTTAATTTCCTTTTTTAACATTTAAACTGTATTTTGTGTGACACAGTGTGAAATATATTGGTGTGTCATTCCCAAAATGAATCACTCAGTATATTTCAGAGGCATCTGTGTCTCTTCTGTAGTCTCCTTATTAGTTCCTGTCGTTCATGTGAAGTGTTAATATCCTGCCTCTTTTCTCTCTATGTTTTTTAACTAACACCTGAAGGAAAGACCAGGGGGAATCCATCAGCAGGTTTGTTGTTCTCGTATCTATATCATCCTAGTGTCCGGAATGTTTTACTTTCTTAAGTATCGATTGTGTTTTAGCTTCCATGGCTTTAATAGGAATAGGGAGAAGAATTAAGTCCATTCAGTCATGGCATGTTACATGTCTTGCGTTATCATTAATTCCCTCTGATTTTCCTTTATTTGAAGTAGTAGCTATAGTATATATTGTACTGTATGTACAGTCATCCACTCATTATCACAAAATAAACCAAGACAGGATGATCAGGACCGCACTGTATAGCTAATTATATTGTCTCGCTTATTACAAGGCTACGTAAAATATATAAATACATGGACATGACGTATTGATTTGAATTGATTTTATTATCTTACATGTACATTATAGCTTAAAGGGGTCAGTTATATTTCTTTTTAAAGAATTAATGCTTCCATTCAGCAAGTGTGCATTAAATTTGATCAAAAGAGACAATAAAGACATTTACATTGTTACAAAAAAAAACTATTTTATATAAATACTGTTCTTTCAAACTTTCTGTTCATCAAAGAATCCTCAAAAAAGAAAAATGTTATAGTTTCCACAAAAATCCACTATTAAGCAGAACAACAGTTTTCAACTTGACTGTCGTCAAGGATACGCAGAGCGAATGCGGGCAGCCACACCATCATTTTCAAAAGTCTCCGTTTTAGTCTGTTTATACTGAAACGCAACCCTGGCGTTTTCAAACTAAAATGGGGTCTGCGGTGTTTTCAAAAGTTTCAGTTTTAAAACGAAAACACACTAGTGTAAACAGGGCTTTCAGAATTCTGAAAGATCATGTGACACTGAAGAGTGGAGTAATGATGCCGAAAATTCAGCTTGCCATCACAGGAATAAATTACATTTTAAAATAGAAAAAAAAGTTATTTTAAATTGTAATAATATTTCACAATATTACTCTTTTAACTGTATTTTTGATCATATAAATGCAGCCTTTGTTCCAAAAATCTAACCGACCCCAGTCTTTTGAACAGCAGTAAAATTTAATCCAGAAATTATTATTAAATATTTTATTAATATAACATACATAATTATTTTAGTGATTTGGTTTAGTTTCATTACTGCATTAGCAGCAATTGTCTAGTCAGAATCAGGTATTCCAGAGAGCCAAAGTCATAAAGTAGTAGTGTAGATGTGGAGCAGCTTCTCTTTGCTAACTTTCTAATAGAATAGACACAGTGGTGTTCATCTGTACTAAAATGTGTGTGCATGCGTGCATACGTGTGTGTGTGTGTGCGCGCGCGCGCAACAGTGCGCACATGCAGAGCTCTTTCTATAACATTGTAATATTGTATATAATAGAGTACTTTAGCCTATTTTTTGCTGTCTAAGTGCATGGACTGAAACGTGATGCACTTTTTTCCATTTAGATATTGTTTATATTGACTGTTAAATATTACTACAGTCAAGAAAAAGCAAAGATCATAGCATGAATGTATTAAGTTATGTTTTTAGATTTTTATCTTTTTATCCCCCAGTAAGAAGCAGTAAAAAATAGTTCCAGACTATTGACATTTAGGACTCTGCATGTTTGTACACAGTACTGGACTATGTTTAGATGCATTAAAGACTGTCGCATCTGCAAGGCCATAGTGAAGTCAAATGTTTGTAGTCAGGCTGATGATGTTTTTTTTTTTGTTTTTTTTTTAATTTTCATATATCCCATCAGGGATGGGGCTTATTGCTCAGTCCTCACACTTTCAATTAGTGCTGGAATTGGATGTTTGCATGGTTCATATTAGATATGTGAAGAGCTGATCACCAGCGCTCAGAATTAAATGAAGTCGTTTACAGTTGGAAAAGCCCACAGTGTGTGGCAAATGTGTCATTAAATATGATGGAAAATTAACCTTCAAATTGCAAAGGCATTACAGCAAGCAGCTAAGCTGTGAATACTTTTTTCATAGCTTGTGGAACTTTGTACATGGACAAACATAAAGTCTTTAAGGAAACATTAGGTATAATCCACAATCCACATAATCCATTTCTACTGGTTAGAGTGAAAAGAATTAAATATTTACAGAAAGAAAATGTATAATTAACCAACAAATCCAAGAACGTTTGTCAAAGTTAGTTGGATGTTAGACAGGTTTTGTACACTGTTTATGTGAATATACTTCTAGTGTGGATGTGTTTGTGAGTGTGTGTGGTTTGGTGCAATTCTAAAGACATTCAAAACTAATTTAACTTTTTATTACCATGTTTGGTTGCAAAAACACACCAATTTATTTTGCATTTTGCTCCATTTTTACCCCCAAGTAGTGGCTCTGTTTCTGTGTTGTACCATCCATATAATTCTTCCACTTAAGGAAGATTTTTCTGCTCACAGTCTAACTAACTCATCTACCATCTGTCTCCCTCATTTCCTTAGTAAGGGTCATAGTAATAGACAGAGGCTCTTCAGGAGGTATACCACACGGATATATAGGTACCCAGCATCCCCCACTGCTCCAGCAATATGACCTATGTGAATGCTAACTAACCTTATGCATGGATGATGACGGCCACCTCAGATAACCCTGCCCCTTACAGACCCTACAGAGGGTTTAATATGAGGGTCCTGTGCCTGTTGCCTGAAGGATTTAACTGCCAATGACTGATTTATCCAACACCCCCTATCTGACATGCAGCAATTACTCTACAATATCAATTTTTACAGATTACAGATCTGATTTAGTATAGGTAACATCCATGTAGCAAAATAATGAAGTAGTGAAAAGATGTTTTAACTTCAAACCACCAGCATCCATATTATAATACCTGCAGGAATAATGATTCAATTAAACAGTTTTAAAGGTTCAGTTCAGCTATGAAGGATATCTCTGACTGTACTGTATATGTCTCAGTTTGCATCCCACCTATTAAACACATTAGTCATAAACTTGCATATTGCATGTGCATGAACTTTGGCTCTATATTCTTGTAAATCACCTTATGTCTCCACTCTCCTCTTACACTACATCTCTTTCACACACAAACTACTAAGCATGAGCTAAAAAGCACAGCGTACTATGTATATATCAAGCATGATTTAAGAACCCCAGCTTATGGAGTTGCTGCCTTTGAAGAAATATTTGTATATAGTTGCTTTGCACATAAACCGTTTATTCTATATATGACATGCCTCTCCGGGCCTCTACATCAGACCTAGAAAGGCGGCTTATGGTCAGGCTGCTCCACATTGAAGGTAGCAATAGAAGTAGGAAGGACAGAGAGTCATGCTTCAAAATGTTGCTTGCTGATTGGTGGAATCCTTGGAATGGGATTTGTGTTGCATGATGGTCTTTTGATGCAATTTTTGAGAAAAATATAAGACAGTTTATGGGGCTTCTGCAAAGAACATCCAAGTAAGATGTATTGTTTTACTAGAGGAATCTGGTAGAGACTGAAGAAAGGAAGCTTACAGTTCCAAAATAAGCCATCACAACTGTTTTTATGAAACCAAACATTAGATAAATACCTCTTCCTCTCCATTCCATGTTTAATTATTTTTCTGTTTATTTGTCCCTTCCCACTTCCCGGCCTCTTCCATCCCTCCTCTCTCCTACTGCAGCCAAAAGTTAAGTTTTCGGGAACGTGTGCGAATGGCCAGTCCTCGTGGTCAGAGTGTAAAGAGCAGACAGATGTCAGTGAACGACCGACGCTCTCCTGGCACAGAGGCGGGGGTTGAGGGCAGCAGCCCTGCCAAGGTTCAGAAGAGCTGGAGCTTCAATGACCGAACACGCTTCCGCCCATCGCTCAGACTCAAGAGCCAGTCTCGCGCAACGGCTGAAGGTGATTGGTCAAATCACTGTTTTTCCTCTTTCCTCTTGTAATTACAGAAGCAAATTTGTATACATTCTCATTAGCTGATAATCAGACCTGGGTTTTTATTAACTTAACAAAAAATAAATAATTCATGTTGTTTACAAAAGTTTTTTTTTTTATGCTGTTATCTGCTAGTTTTGACACATTATTTGACCCTTTTATAAACAAGAATGAGTCTTTCTCTATATACTTTTTTGTAATTGGTGTTTTTCTGGATTTATCCCTGAAGGCAGGATTTACACACACTATTGGGCTGCAGTGGGAGAACATGGTCTCTCCTGGGGCCCTCTGTTTGCACTAGTTATCCTTGGCTCATGCTCCCATCACCAGAATGCCCGTCAGGGAAAAAGAGAGCAAAGCAGAGATAGAGACATTGTTTATAGGAGGATATTCAGTATTGACAGAATACTGTACGTTAGTCACAAAGGACCAAGAACCCATGGTCCCATGGGAAAATAAAACATAGGGAGACTGTTTAGTATAGTATTTTAAAACCAACATTTAACATTTAATTTTCAGCAAAGCTGAGTATGCAAACAACATGATATAAAATGCAGAAATGTATGCAAACAATGTGAAATGTACACAGAAATGTAGTGTTTTAAAACCTAGCTGGAAAAGCTGCCATTGCATTACTACTACAGAATAGAATACTGCTTCTTGTCACTCTCCAACATTGCATCTACGTGTTTTGTTGTTATTTGTACAGTAACATTATTTGTAACATTCCCATTCAAGTACATTTTTACAAAGGTAGCCCAGTTCAGGAGAATTTGCAAAGGTAGCATCTGAGTGGCAGCAGCGATCTAGTTCCAGCCCTGTATGAGACCCATCAACCCAAAATGAATCTCAAACCTGCTGTTACCACACACTGACTTCATACTCTTATATAACACACACACTATAGATCCGCCACAGGTTATATAGCCTATAAGACAGGGGAGCAAAGGGGAACAAAACTCTTCACATCTTGATAGCGATCTTTCTTCCAGGCAGCATTCTTCTATGGAAGAATTCATTCTCTTCTACAAGCATCATATCCAGATACTTTGTCTATTTCTTTTTATTTTGCCAAATGCTTTTATCTAAAGCGACTTGACTTACATTGGATTCAAGATACAAAAAATAAGTAAATTATACTTGTTACTCGCTGTATGGAAGTTTTGTGTACGCACACATCCAAAGCGAGCGCACAGAAAGCTGCGTCTCAGACAACGTTCAAATACCGAATTGAGTTCTCTTTTGCTTCTTCATCGGCTGGAATGGACAAATTTACACAAAATTATACCAAAATGTCCATCTTGGTGAGTATTCTCGTAAACAGTCAGTTATGGCTTAAGAGAACATAAACAGTTGAGAAATAAAACACATATGTATCAGTATATTGGATCCGTGCAGCTCAGTGACAGCAGCATAATATTCCTGCTGTGCTGCTGTCTGTTCTAAATGGATCCAATCCATGTTCAGTGAAGATGATTTGATGATGCAGCAATAAACTAGCTAGTATAACTTAAAGTGATGATGATGTTAGTTCACCCTAATTTGAAAATTCTGTCATTACTCACCCTCATGTCGTTCTAAACCTGTAAGGCTTTCGTTCATCTTCGAAACACAAATGAAGATCTATTTGATGAAATCTGAGAGATGTTTGTCCCTCCATTGACTGCCTTTCACAACGACCACTTTGACGCTTCAAAAAGTTCATAAAGAAATCTTAGAGATTGTGCGTCATTCAGGTTAGGTTGAGCTTCCGCTTATGTTCGCTGATCAATGTTTACATGTGAGTAAAGCCTAAATTATATCTGTTCGCCATAAAAAGCGACTGAGTCTCTTCAGAAAATTTGTACTAAACCACTCAATTCATATGGATTAGTTTTCTGATCTCTTTATGAACTTTTTGAAGCTTCAAAGTGGCAGTCAGTGAAGGGACAGACATCTCTTGGATTTCATCAAAAAGATCTTCATTTGTGTTCCGAAGATGAACGAAAGTCTTACGAGTTTGGAACGACATGAGGGTGAGTAATTAATGACAGAATTTTCATTTTGGGGCAAATATACCCTTTAATGCAGGGGTGGGGAACGTTGATCCTGGAGTGCCATTGTCCTGCAGAGTAAAACACTCACCTGCCTATAACTTTAGTAATCCTGAAGACCTTGATTAGCTTCAGGTGTGCTTAATTAGGGTTGGAGCTAAACTCTGCAGGACAATGGCCCTCCAGGATCAATGTTCCCCACCCCTGCTTTAATGCATGTGTTTTTGAACTTTGATAATTTAATACAGTAAGCTATTTTAATGACAAAACTTATATCGGAATCGGCCAATAGTTGTTTGGGATCGGTATCAACCAAAAAAAAAAAGAAAGAAAAAATCCTATCGGTGCATCCCTAATAATTTTTTTGCCTTTCAGTTTAATTTAATGCTTACTTTATTACTTCTATCCCATTTGTATGCTGTAAAGCTCAGTGGAGATTGGGGTGGCCTGTGTGTGTCGGTCAAGGGAAATATTTGCTTTGAATGCTATTTTGATTCATAGCTGTATTGATCTGCCCTTGGCTTTGTCTACTTTTCAGCCTAATTTTGTTTTTAGCCTTTTTGAGGACCTGCTGTACAAATGTTTCTGCTTAATATGATTCATATTCTTTCCCTTTCTCTCTCACACACAGCTGACACCAATCTTGGACCGGATGATGCTTTTGATGAGAAGGGTTGCCATTGTGATGTGACTGTGGAAGATTTGTCTGCCCCACTAAAGGCAGTGATCAGGGCCGTCAGGTTAGTTTGACTTCCCAGAGTGCCTTGTTCTCCCCTAAAGAAAGTTTGAAGAATTCACACTGTGGTTGCAGAGTTGAACGCACTCATTTTGACCTCCCTGCCCTGTTGATTGAGACATTAGGTTTAGACCACGACTGCTGTCTCTCTCCTGCTGGGTGAGGCCACTGATGTTGCTTCAGGTGACTTCTTCTTTCACTTCCCTCACCCCTTATTATTAGGGTCTCCCAGGAGGGCTGAGATTTTTCCCACTCCTCTTTCCCAGGGTGTCAGATAGACATGCTCACAGTCAGTTCTGCTTACACATCAGCTCATCTGACATGAAGAAAAACTGACAGGGGCTTGAATCTGTAAGACGTTAGAGAGACAGATCACTGAGATTTGTTCCCCTCTGTGTCAATATTTGCAGTTCCAACTTCACTCAGAAGAACGTCACGCATAGAATAGGTTTGGGTTTCAGTGTGCCTGTGGTAATACCTGTGTTTACACAGCTAATGTCATCCATCACGCATAGCTTTACTTGAACATGAGCCTTACTTGAGTAATATTATTATTATGTGTTTTTAAAGCAGAGGTATATCTGACTGGGTCATAAACTGTTCTGGTATTCGTGACTTATTTCTGCCCTCTAGTGGTTATGAGCAAGCTTACACAACTTGCAGGTTTGTTTGTGATTTGCAAAGAGGTTTGTTTAATATGTTGAGTTGACTTAATATGCACAATATACTGTATGGTTTAAAGACATATCTGCATACATAACTGGAATGGAGTTTATTTTCAAAGTTAATTTTGCTTACCATTTTGTTTTTTTCTTGTATTAAGTGTAAAGCAAATCAAATTTTAATGAGGTTCTTGAAACAATTAAAATCATTCATGGTTTAAAAAAACAAAGTAAGAAAAGTCTTTATTTATATACTTACTTATATAATTTTGTGTCTGAAATAAATATATCTTGTAACCAGAAAATATGCGGAAAAAAGATTAAGTATTGCATCATTACCTTTAATACATTTGCTTGTGTTTCAGTATGGTGTTATATAATTTCTCACCAAAAGTTAATTGAGTCTTGTTTCTTGTTTCAGGATAATGAAATTCCATGTGGCCAAGAAGAAGTTTAAGGAGACGCTGCGACCGTATGATGTGAAAGATGTGATTGAGCAATATTCTGCTGGTCACCTGGATATGTTATGCCGGATCAAGAGTCTCCAGACTAGGTGAGACAAACCAGCCCTTTTTGTATGGCAAAAATATGTTCAACTTCAACATGTGACTGAAGTTATAAATTCATTTATAACATTTATGTTTATAGTTTTACTTTGTGCATAAATTTCTCACTTACACAATACACATCAACAAATGCAGTTAGCACAAAGACAAATTCAAAGAAAGCTAATATTGAGCTGAACTGTACAGAAAGTTGTTCAACAACTTTGTTTTCTTATGCATACTTTCTACACCTCATGTCCATGTCTGTCTTATCTCCCTGTCTGCGCTCTCCCATTCAGGTTGGACACCATTGTGGGTCCACAGACCTTGAGAACCAAAGCCAAGACCTTTTCTTCTCCTTCCCTGCACTTGTATTACAGCCAGGCCAAGAGGAAACACTCCTCCCCAGGGTCAGACGACCCACAATCCCCTACCCCAAACCCTTTTAACTCTGAAACATCCAGACATGAGTCATTTGCTGAGGCTGTGTGTCCAAATCCTTAGTGACCATTACCTTCTGGACATGAACATTACACAGATAAACACTATATAAAAATAATACATTCTTAAATCAAGATAAATTTTGTAAGATAAGACTTGTTTTCAGAGAATATATATTGAATGAAGTTCATTACCTCATTGGCAAATAGTTTTTGCTTGTTGATAGTGTATGCCTATAAATGTATGTCTATAAAAAAAAAAAAACAATTCAAGATATATTGACTGAAAACATCATTATACATCATTATACACACATATATATATTTATTTTATTTTTTTTGCAGTCAAGCACTTTTTACACATTAAATGTTTGTGATGTGTCACTGACCCAAAGCCTCAAGCTGTTGGCTCTGTCCTACAAATCCTTGATTCCTCTGCTTTTCATCATGCAGAACTCTCTCCTGTTTTAACAAGGTTGGCCAATGCTAAACCAGCATAACTGTTATGCGGTGCATGGTGTTAGAACAAATGTGCCTGTGTATTGGACTAACTTTTTGATTGATTTCTCCTGGCTTTCCCTAGCATTTGGGCTTGTATCCCAAAGCTTAGTTCTCATACAGTTTGTAAAACATTTCATCCGGCATGGAATGACCTGCTAATCAAAAAGTAGCATAATAAAATGTTGTCATTCTTTAATATTGTAAACCAACAGGTGTGTAATCAACCGCTCTGATTTGAACAACCATCTCTAACTGACATTTAGGCTTGAATTGTTGATACCTCAGTGACTGACTTTGAAGCAACAGTTAACACAACAGAATTTAAACTAGATTTAAACTAGACATTTGGTTTGATCATTAATATGTTTCTGAGATGTATCTATATGCATGTAACTCAGATCAGGGGCCAGTTGCATAAACATAGCATGATAACATGTTACGAACATGTTTCGTAACATGTTACGAACTAGTACGAACAACTAACAGTTAATTAGGGGTAATCAATCTTAAAAAAAAAAAAAAAGGTGACTAAATTGTAAGACTAGTCTTAGCAGTTTATGCAACCGGCCCCAGTAGTATCTTGTCTTGGTGCCATAAGCTCATTCTCCTCAACCATCTCTCTCCTCCTCTACTTCCTTTCCTTGACGGCACAACCATAAAAATGTACTTGACCCTCGTATGTTTTCTCATCTAGACTCGCTACAGCTGTGGGTCCACATCAGACACTCAGCACCAAAGCCAGGAACCTTTCCTCTCCCTCTCTCCACTTGTATTACAGCCAAAGCAAGAAGAAGCATGCTGGGTCAGAGGCCTGTAGAAGGCTGGGGGACTAGTCGTGGGGCCATACTTACCTGAATCAGTTCATACTGTGCATTGGGTCCAATGGTGATGATGTATTTAACTAAAACTATTCAAAGGGTTTATTTTATGTTATCAGAACTGGAACTACCTACACATCATTCACCTAGTAAACAAAATCAGTATCCACAATGAATCTAAATGGCAGTGGTTCTCAACCTTTTTGACTGCAACAAAAAAAAATTTTAACCCTTTTTTTTTTTTTTTTTACTGGTTTGGCATAACTAGAAATGTATATCCATTATAAAATATGGTTTTAAGATTTTATTAATTTACATGACTTTCCAAGTCTACAATCACACTTTTTAAATGAAGCCACCAAGGTTTTTCAAGACCATGGCTGTTGAGTGGCTGAATTAAAATAAGAAATATCTTGGCTTTAAGTTGTTTTAGTTTATTTTTTTAATGTCATCTTAAGGCCCCCTGGTTGAGAACCAATGATATATGAGGTTTACAGACCTCTTTACTTTTTGGTGTATTACACATAATCTTCATCATTGGACTTCAATGTGATTAATAAATAGTGATGTGTTTTCAACCAAGGAGATGATTATAAATTGTGTAGCACACACTCTTGGTTCAGCTGATTGATGTTGGTTTAACTCAAACTACTCTTGCATGATAAATTTGGAGAGACGAGGAACCATAAGACAGCTTTTCTAACAACACAAACACAGAGTCACATGATGAAATGTGAAATCCATGAATGATTATAAATAGTGTACATAGTCTGCATACTTTCTGCATGGAAACACTTGGATAATCATACACTACACCTGAAAATATAAACTACATTATGCTAGAAATCTTGCACAGTAGGTGTTTCTCTGGAGTATTGTTTATCATTTTGAATTTAATATTTTAACCGTAGGTAGATCAGATACTGCCAATCCTTACATTAGAGCAAGTAACATTTAGAATGTAAATAATCCAATTCTCAATTGTATTGTAAAAATAATAAATCAGCATCTCTTTCTTACCGTCTTTATAACATAGAAAAAAATAGATGATGGTGATGCACTAACTTCATTTCTTTTTCACTAACCAAAGTCCAGTCTTATCCTGCTGTGCTGTGCCATGCTCAAGCTTGAGGAACAGAAGTTTAAAGGTGTACATCCTCACGTATGCTCAAAATCACTGTTTTTTTGTTTGTTTTTTTTTCCTCAGGGTGGATCAGATACTAGGAAAAGGGCAGATATCGGTAGACAGGAAAGGCAGGGAGAAAATCCTCCCAGAAGGAGAGTCCCTGGAGCATGACATGAGCATGCTTGGCCGTGTCTGTAAAGTAGAGAGACAAGTAAGCCATATGAATTCAGTCTAATGAAACATACACTACATTTAAAAGTTTGGGGTCCATAAGATTTAATTATTTTTTCCCCCCTTTTTTAAATTAAAGAATCTTTTATTCAGCAAGGATACATTAAATTGATAAAAAGTGACAGTACAGTTATTTATAAATAATGTTACCGAAGAGTTCTATTTCAAATAAATCCCGTTTTTTTGATTCATCAAACAAACCTGAAAAAATGTATCATGGTTTCCACAAAAAATTAAGCAACACAACTGTTTTCAAAATTGATAATAATAATAAATGTTTCTTGAGCAGCAAATCAGAATGTTAGAATGATTTCTGAAGGATCATGTGACATTGAAGACTGGAGTAATGACTGCTGAAAATTCAGCTTTGGTATCACAGGAATAAATAATACTTTAAAATATATTAAAATAGAAACAGTTATTTTAATTTGTACAAGTGTAATAATATTTCACAATTTTACTGTTTTTTTATCAAATAAATGCAGCCTTGGTGAACATAAGAGACTGCTTTCAAAAACATAAAAAATTGTACCAACCCCAAATTTTGAACAGTAATGTACTTGCACACATTAATGATAATTAAGCATAAAATTCAGGAACATTCGATGTGATTTCTTATTTCTTTTATAACATAGGTCCAGTCCATTGAGTCAAAGTTGGACTCGTTGTTGGATATATACCGGCAGGTGTTGCAGAAAGGCTCATCTTCGATGCTTGGTCTCTCTGCTTTGCCATTGTTCGAGCTGGATCAAACCTCCGACTACCAAAGCTCCATCCATAGCAAGGATTTGTCATCATCCTCCCAGCTTACCAGCAGCAGCGTGTCTCATTCAGGCAGCAGTAACCTACACCGTGGTCTGCATCTTGCTCTGGCCCCCAGTGAACTCAACTTGGGTACTGGTTACCCACATTCAGCCTCCTCTTTCTCATCTTCTCCTCTTCTCAACAACCAACCCTCCAGCCCGGACAGTTTCTACCCAGTGTCCCCTCCTCCCATTCTCACCCCCAACAACCTTTCCAGAAGTCACCAGCGGTTCAGTGAGCTGACCAGGCCGGTCCCGACAATCCATTCGACCTCAGCGACCCTTCAGCTCCCGCCTATGGTACCAACGCCTCAAGGCCGGCCTACCAGCCTTATCCCAGAGACTCTACAGGAGAGCCGGGCAGAGTGTCTGAGCAATTGCCTGTTGAGTACCCAAACCGAGGTTGAGTCGGACAGGGAAGCTGAGAGTATTCAAAGCACGGTACAGCTACGGGTCAAGCCCGAACGCAACTCCAAGGAAGATGGGTCGTGGAGAAGACACTTGAGCCTTGACATTGATCCTCTAATGCTCATGTCTTCCACAGCAGCTGCCTCGCTACAGGTTGAGCGTGGGCTCGGAAAATCTCTTTCCGCTCAGAACCTCATACTACCGTCTGCTGCGGACTGCCATCCCAGCCTGTCCACTCGGAGCAGCGGCAGCAGCAACAATGAGTCCAGCGACCGCGAGCCGCTGGCTGACTGGGGCGATACAGAGCTGTTCATCAATGACAAAGAGTTGGACACCACGGAGGGCGACAGCTTCCTCCACCAACAAAACAACGATACAACCTTATCTTCTGAGCTGCTACGGACAGGAGCCAGTGGGCCGTCTCCCAGCCAGGCTGGACCAAGAGATAGTCTCGAGTCCCATAACTTGCCTCACGTATGCCTCGAATAACCCCCGGAGCACAGGAACCTCACTGTGGAGACTGGACACAACCTCATGTCCCTCATGTTCTTCTTTTCCAAAGGAAATGGAGTGTCTTGTACGCTCTATATGTTTTCTAATTTTCACAAGAAAAAGACATGCTGTTCATACGTTTCTGTTTATACGTACATATCATTGCATGGACAATTTGTCAAAAAAGTGAATTTATATTAATGACAAACTGTTGGGGAAGAAACATTAATAAAATATTCTGGGTTAATATACAGTATGTTAAGCTCAATCGACAGCATTTGTGGAACAATACTGATCACCTCAAAAGTTTCTTTACCAAAAAATAATAATAATAATTACAGTTACGGTGAGGCACTTACAATGAAAGTGAATGAGGCTAATTGGTAAACATTAATATACAGTACTCACTGTTTAAATAGTAGAGCCACATGACACAAACAGTATAAGTTAGTGTGACAAAAATCACTTACTAAGGCTACTTTCACCCTGTCAGTAGTGTTATTTACTTGCAGGTGTGAGTCTCGAAATGTCCTGTTCGCTCAGCAGCTTACAATAAAATCAAAATCTGTTACCTGTAACAACAGCAACAGTGACTAAAGTAATATCATAGATGGTGACGTCCATAAAACTAAAAAAAAGTCATCATTTTACATAACAAAAGTTCATTTGAGGCGCAAGTTCATCTGTTAAAACTTCATTAACAGACAACAGCTTTTATATTTGAGTGGAGAATGTAGCATTTGAGTTGCGCACAGACCACAAAATGAACAGGAGCCATTCCGGTAAGACAGCGACTGGATCTAAAACTTTAAATGATACACAGCTCATATCTGTGTCTTCTTAAAGGTATAGTTCACCCAAAAATGCAAATTCTGTCATCATTTAAAAGTGTTGCCAGATTGGAAATGTCCAATTATCATACCAGAAGCTCAAAATTATCGTATTTGGAAGACAAATATCGTACACAAGTCAAACGTACAGAATACAGCTATTTATCTAGACCAACAACTTTTTGACACAACCTTCGCCTCTCCCCTGTCTTCACATTACTTTTTTAGCACTCATTTCCTATACTTTATTGCTAAACTATCAACCTCAGCTTGGAAACAACTGATCTAAGTGCCACGGCAGGAACATTAACTTGTGCTTGTGAGAGAGAGTCATTCTCCACGATGATTGGCCGAGAAGACGTAACAATGAGATGAGATGGAAGACATGCCTAACACCACGTTCTCCTCACAATCATGATGGTAGACGTAGGATCCACAGCTAGATCAATGAGTATAGAAGCCCTATGATTACAACGACCATCATTTGAAGTGTCACAAAATTCTGAAATTATCGTACATTATGGGATTTTTTTCATTACTGATCATACAAAGGTCCAAGTTATTGTACAAATACGATTACCGTACGTCTGGCAACACTGTCATTTACTCACCCTCAAGTTGTTATAAACCTGCATGAAGTTCTTTCTTCTGTTGAACATAAAGGACGATATTTTGAAGATTGTTGGTAACCCAACAGTTTCTGGTCCCCATTGACTTCCATAGTATAAAAAAAATATTATAGAAGTCAATGGGGACCAGAAACTGTTTGGTTACCACCATTCTTCAAAATAACTTGTGTTCAGAACAAGAAAGAAATTAATACAGGTTTGGAACAGGAAAAGTAAATGATAACAGAATTTACATTTTTGGGTGAACTATCTCTTTAAGTTACCAAAACCTCACTGGAAAACTTTCAACATGCTAAACATATTACATATGACATATCAGTTGTCCAGTACAGTTCCAATCATTCAGCAGGGCTTCACCAAAAATGCAGTTTTGAGAGACTTTACAGATCACATAATACATGCTTTAGCAGAGGAATTGATGTGAAGCTTATAGCACCTACATTGGCCCTATTCAGTTCCATTGTGAGTGGCTCACTCTAATCTACTGTATATGCATTTAGGGAGGATGAATTTCCATTTCATGCCAACTTAAGTAGGGACAAGTTGGGATGAATTGAAATTATTTTTTGTGTTAATCAACAATATAAACGCTTACTTGAGCTTAACTTTCATTTAACCCATAATGTTCTTTGACAGTTATGAAGAGTTATGGTACTGAATGAGCACTTCTTTCAGGCTTGCATGGAATCGGCATGTTTAAAATGCAACAGCAAATAGGATTGGAAGTGTGTATGCACCTGCAATAATAAGCCCTCGCTCAGCATTAGGTTTCATTTCTCACTTCCTTCTGAATGTTTGGCGGTCCACTCATTTGCATGTGTTAAGAATTATGGAGGGAATAGCAGTAAACCAGATGGTCTTGGTCCAAAACCATGTTAAGCCATGTTAAGAAACAAATGCATCTTCACACTTGTAGCTTTCTTAATTTAACCACTTAACCTGAGAGTCTTAACATGTGAAGAAAGATAAGTGCTGTTACTGGAGGGATGTTATGTATGTTATGTTATGGGTGTAACGTCCTGTGAGATCAGGCTTTTTTAAGAGCACTGATTTCTGAATTTACTAATTCCAAGTCCTCGTGTAGATATTTGGCTGCTAAAATATAAAAAGAAAAAAGGAAGGTAATACATCCTTTTCATCATGACAATAAATCACAGTCACAATATCATAACTAATGATTGTAAGTAAATTTTACATGTATTTTGATTGCTTTGTAACCTGCATCCATATAATCAGAAATGATATGGCTGTCAAGTAGAAAGTCTCACAAATGTGTTTCTATTGGAATTGCGGCAATATCTCATTTCTGTTGTATTTTCTGATTCCCCCCCTTTCAAATTCTGTAGCAAGCAGGCGTCTTATACCTAAACCTCAGCTTTGTAACCTCTGTTCTACATATTTTTTTTATTCCATAATTCTGAATGGTACAATGAGTGCTTTAGCTAAAATGCTTGTCTGTATAACTTAGAATGTAACTTGTATTGTTATGTGTATGTAGAATAATCATGATTAGCTGTGTTAATTTGTTAATTTTTCCTTTTCGTTAAAAGCATCCGAGGTGTACATTGAGGATGTTTTTGGCACTGTTCAATTGGAAGCACAACTGTTCAGATGTGTTGAGGAAACCTGCAAATGTGATGAATTGTTTTTAACATGAATATGCTTTAAATAAGATTTATAATCCAGAGATAGTTGAGATGCTTATTTTGCTCTAGAGTTGAGGTAAATAATATAGGCACCTGAGAATCGAACTGAGAAAATGTCAACAGCTGTGGAACTAATTGATGCTTGAAATGCAGAAAAAGGTTGTACAGAAATATTAGTCTTCTTAATTAACACATTATAATTAATATTACTATTGTTATTGATTTTCTGAAAGTTTTCTTTAATTTGTAATTCAATGTTTTACGGTGCCTTTTTGCATTTTATTAAACAGATATAAAACTTCTGTATTCATAACAGCACTCATACCTTGAACTTTTATTGAAATTGTTATGTTTATATTTCGATAATTGCACATTCTCTGTTTGGCTGTGAACTTAAAGCGTCTGTCAGTTAAAGCAGCATTTCTTTGTTTTACCACCAGATCAAATAATTTATTACACAGAAACTGGCCTTAATATACATGCTTGATAATGCTAGCGTTCTCTGTCATTCAGAATAATTTATTTCATCATTGTGCACATAACAGAGTTGATGCTCTGATTGAAAAATGCAAAATGAAAATTTATGATCATGATAATACTTAAATAAACAAAAGACTTGAAACTTGGTCTAGTTTGCTTGATGTTAATGTCTGTGGATGCCTTGTCTTACTAACAGTTTTAGTTCTTGGGCCTTTATTGGTCCAAAAGCCATTTATTGCAGTGGCTGTCAACACCCAGTGGTCCGCAGAGGTACTGCATCAATTAGTACGAGGCCTTTAATTATATTTTCTGTAAATAATTAAAAAAATAGACAGCATAATATAAATAACGTAAACAATGTCGTCCACCAAAATATCACTGTTACTATAAAAAAAGGTAAATTTGGTATTAGTTGCCACTGTCAATAAATAAACAAGATAGACGGAAAGATTACTAAAGCTTTTTCATTATTTTCACAGCAGTAACTAACGTAAATTACAGTTGCCATGGTTGCCATTTGGGATCACGTGAGCGGATATTGATCGATGTTTCTGATCAGTGACTTTGGGTCCATCGGGAGGGAAGCGTCGATTATCTAAACTTGTGTTTTTGTATGTTTGTTTTTAAATGTCGGACTGGGAAGATGAATACGATGCGGATGGTGTGGCGATTTCAAAGCCGTTACCCGTTAAAAACGCCCCGGTACAGTCATGGAGGCCTCCCTCTTTGAGAGGCGCGCGAAGCCGAGAAGCCACGAGTGTTGGCGCAAAGTTTGGTAATGTAAGAGAGGGCGAGCAATGGACAAACCGGAGGGACCGAGACGTTGAATCAAATATTTGTGACGGTGAAGTTGGTAAAAACAATAGTTACAGTCGTTCCAGGGCTGGACCTACAGGATGTCGTAGTAGTGGAGACAGATCAGGTTCATCACCGGAAACTCTAAATGTGGAGAACTCTTTGGTGGGGAGGATAATAGGTAAGACACAGGTGCATGTGTGTGGAACATTTAAGCATGCAGCGGTTTTTGTCAACTGAATCGGTTGAAACTATTCACAAAATCGATTCGTTCAATTATGCGACTTGTTCGGCCCGCGCGGTTCTCGACAACAGAGAGCCTTTCCCCAGAGGATTCGTAATTCTCCGACAACCGATGAGTGAAGTGATAGTCAGAGAATTTGTTGTGAATCGAGGATCTGGCTAATCGAAGAATGACAATCGTTTTTTTTTTTTTTTTTTATGCGGGTCTTTGAAACTGTTCAAAAGAACCGATTCGCGGAAGTGAGTTGGACTTCCATCACTACTGTTTGACTGTGTCGTGTGTCTCTGTCTGTTTACCCAGGTCGAGGTGGTGCGAAAATTCGGGAGCTCGAAGAGAGCAGTGGAGCATCGATAAAGGCAAGTTAAATACACTAACGTAGTGCTACCATAAATGTTGGCAGTCACATGTAAAAAGCTCAGAAGAGCTTTTTACATGTATCTACGCACTAGATCTTAACTCTTTCCCCGCTATTGACGGAATTTTCCGTTATTTATGAGACAACGCTTCTCCGCCACTGACTTTCCATCGTTTTCACTGTTATACGGTAGGGGACGCTATTACACAACTTCTGAAAGAGTAGAGACTCTCCGGATCAAAATAGTCAAAAGGAGAAGAAACAAGCTATGAAAGCAGTGCTTATGCACGTAGTAGTCTTTGGGGAAAAAAATGTGATTTTCTCATCTTTTTGTTTAACATACTGCTTTTTTTTTTATATTAAACTTACCCACATTCAAGTATTGGTAAAAAATGTATTTAACTAGAATAAAACTGCTCTATTTTTGCTACATAAAAAATATCAAAAATGCTGGAGGTGAATGGCAACTAAAAAAAAAAAAAAAAACACTGGCGGGAAAAGAGTTAAGTTAGAACCCCCTTTTAGCCCGTCACACTTAAAGCAGTTTAAAATTCTTTGGATGCAAAAATGAAAATTGTTGCCAAATCCATCAGTTATGAAATGACTTCAATATCAGCTGTTAAGAAGCTCTACAGAAGACGACAGTGTCATTATTCAGTCCAATTCAGCTCAATGTTGATTTGATTCATTTCAGTAATTGCACAGTTAATCAATTATGTAATGACTTCATTTTCAGCTATAAAACAGTTCTACAGAAGTCTGTCATTATTCAGTCCAATTCAGTTCAATAACAGTTTTAAATTTGCCAAATTCATCAATTATGAAAACTTTAATTTCAGCTATAAGCAGCTCTATAGAAGTCAGTAGTGTCATTATTCAGCTCATTTCAGTTCAATGTTGATAAGATTCATTTCGAAAACAGTGTCAGTGTTGTCATGTATATATTCCTTGAAAATTCACTTTTTTTTGTTCAGAAGAAAAAGACATATGGGTTTAGAACAACATGCATGACACATTCATGACAATTTTCATATGCAAGTAAACTATTCCAATCCTTTCACGTTGTGTTTAACACATGACACTTTGAATTATGTATGATTGGCAGATAAACCGTGGTGCGCATGATGCTGAGGTGCTTATCTTTGGAAGCTGTGATGCTCAGCTCAAAGCCAAAGACATGATTGAAGATCTGGTGCATGGGAACTCTGTCAGAGGTCCTGGATACCGCAATGGTGGGAGAGTACAGAAATCCCTAAGATACAAGAATCTGTGCTTTTTTCATTGCAATGTTAATTTACTGATATTTTAGATTTAACATTTACATTTGAATCTCCAGGAAATAGCAATGCAGAATATCAGAGTGACTCATGCTGGCCAGCTTCTGCTGTACGAGCTGTGGCCGCAGCTGCTCCAACACCTTTACCTATTGACTGGACTGCACTTAGAGAAAACCGTGACAAATATGAAGCTATTAAATGGCAAGGTGGGTCTCTAGAAGCTGTAGTCTAGATGATGTGATCATTACTTCAGATTAGTTCTGTCATCATTTACTCTCCTTTATGTTGTCCCAAACCTGTATGACACATTTACACTTATGTACACTCTCTAAAATGTAAACTAGATTAAGAAATTTGGTTTATATACTGCATGTAATATATAGTCCGATATAAAATACTATCCCCCGCTTTCACAGACAAGGCTTAAGCCAAGTCCCAGACTAAAATGCATGTTTGAGCTGTTTTAACTGAAAGCAACTTGTATATTAAAATATGTCAGGGCCGTTGTTTTGTCTCAGGATGCACACAGTAATGTTTTTTTCTAAAGCATGTTTATAAAAGCTACTTAAATGTTCTAATTGAGCTAAGGCCTAATCCTGGCATAATCTAAGCCCCGTTTGTGAAACCAGGCCTATAAGTACTATACCTGTTTTAACAATTATTTTGGTTTCTGCAGATCTTCCCACTCTAAAGAAGGATTTCTATATTGAAGCAAAATCAGTGGCTGCCCGTAGTGCAGAAGAAGTCAAAATCTGGAGGTAAGAGTGGTCTGAACTTGCCTTCTTCACATTAGCCCACAGATGGCAGCATTTCTCTTAATAACAAACCTTCTGAATGATCTGAGATAAGAATGTTGCGGCATGCTTGGCTATTATCCTAGTTCAGAAACTTTTGTGCCAGTATTTAAGGCTTTGAATGTGAGTGTTTTATTATTTTAATGTTTTAGGTGAGGAAAAACAATGTACTATGGAAAATATATCTTTACTGAACAATACAATGTCTTTTGTGTGTGCTGTTTGACGTGTTGTTTTTTTCTTGTATACTCTCTTTTAATACTAAATTTAAGTATAAGAAGCCATTGTAGCCATGGTTTAACCTTTTTCACTCCAAGGCCCTTCCATTGTCCAGAGCAATATTCAAAGGCCCTGTAGCCCTAGTTTTGTTTTGTTTTTTTAATCAGTGAGCACTTAGTTTCTGGAAAATAAATAAATAAAAATAAAATAAACATAATATTAATAAAACAATTAAATTCCAAAAGTTTTAGGAGCTGAATGTTCTTCTGGGTTTACTGGGTTTTTTTTTGTTTTTGTTTTTTTTTTAAACCAATGAACTTATATGGCTCTTTAAGGACAAGGATTTAAAAAAAAAAACTCTCAAACTATAGCTGATAAAATACTTGAATACTTGTCATTACTAGTAAAATATATATTCTTTAGTAAAATGCTTGATGCGTTTTAAGCTTTTATTTTGCGTGAGTTTTCCAGGTCTAGAAATTACACTTTTAAAATTAGACTAACTCATATATCCTGGTTTTCCAAGATTGTGGGAATTCTGGTTCTTCAAATGAATCAAACAGTTGTTGAGGCCATGAATTGAAATATTAAATATCTTGTTTTTATTTGTTTTAGCTTATTTTGTCATTTTGAGGCCCTCTTGAAAGTTTGCTGAGGCTCCTGTTTATGCATTATAGCATAAGTTTTAGAAGTGCCACTTTTTGCAAAAAGATAGTTTATTTCTTTGACACAACACATCTACAACTATTGAGATAACATTATTGCAACACTGTATGTTTGTATTTGACTTTGTACATCTGCTTTTCTCTACTCTAACAGAAAAGAGAACAACAACATCTTTGTGGATGATCTGAAAGACGAGGATAAAAGAACCATTCCCAATCCAGTGTGCACTTTTGAGGAGGCTTTTGCTCACTATCCTGGAATAATGGAAAACATTGTCCGAGTGGGATTTCAAAAGCCAACTCCCATTCAGGTGAAGAAACATCTCTCTCATGTGTTTGTTTATACCAGGGACAGTTCCCTTCAGAGATACATTCATATCAACCCCAATTCAATATTTATATTATTCTTCCTATTTTTCGCGAACAGTGAGCTTGTGCATTGTAGAGTATTTTCTCTGCTGGTGTCTGTTCTCCTCTTTGTGTCCTTGTTCAGCGTGTGCCTGTGTTAATGTCCTGTTTACAGACATCGTAAATATTTCCACACAAATTACATTTTGGGAAATTATTACAAAGCACTTTGTTTGCCAGCCTGGAATAAAGATTGACCAAAAATAAAACTAAAAAACTTTTGGATTTATGACCAGTGGACTAGTGCATCTTTATTTTTATTTTTTTTTATTATAGTTCAAGTCATCCCGCGGGCCAGACACCTTTGTGTGCCGCATGTTTGACACCGCTGGTTTATACCATATTGTTTTTCTACTGGAAGTAAAGCTTCACATGTTGGGGATGAATGTAATCTTGGTCATTTTGTCTCGTGATTCAGTCACAAGCCTGGCCAATTATCCTGAAAGGAATAGACCTCATTGGAATAGCCCAGACAGGAACAGGCAAAACTTTGGCCTACCTGCTTCCTGGCTTTATTCATATGGATCAGCAACCTGTGTAAGTCTGTACCAGAGTATCAGTGCTCCATCTTTCATTCTTCCTTTTTTTAAAATTTTTGTTAACAAAATTTATTTGTTTAGTTAGTTAGTTTTACTCCTGTACATTCCTTAACCTCACTCTATCTGATTGGTATACATAATTATTGCAGGCCCAGGGACAGGAGAGATGGCCCCGGCATGTTGGTTTTGACTCCCACTCGTGAGCTGGCCCTCCAGATTGAAGCCGAGTGCAACAAATACAGCTACAAAGGATTTAAAACGTGCTGTAACCATAAGTCCCCCAAATCAATCAGAATGTTATGCAAAACATATCATTTAAGAATTCATCTAGTGTCCTGCTTTCTTTGTCTGTTTGCTCAAAATCCCTTTCATTGCTGTAGCATCTGTATCTATGGAGGTGGTGACCGAAAGGCCCAGATTAAAGTAGTGACCAGTGGTGTGGACATAGTCATTGCCACACCAGGACGATTAAACGATCTGCAGATGAATGAGCTCATCAACTTGCGCTCCATCACCTATCTGGTAAGTTAATGGTAAAAATGCATACTGGGACAGTAACAAATGTGTTTTTAGGCAAAATGTTTAAACTAGGTTTGAATTAATGTTGGATACATTTGTGTTTTTTCTCTTGTTCCAGGTGTTGGATGAGGCTGATAGAATGTTGGATATGGGCTTTGAACCTCAAATCATGAAAATCATTCTGGATATTCGACCTGACAGACAAACTGTAATGACTAGGTGATTTTTTTTTTTTTTTTTTTTTTTTTGTATTACGTTTGTTGATCTGAAAACAATATTTTAAATGCCGACATTCGTCAGATTACAGTACATCACTTCTACAGTACGCACGACCCTACAAATGGCATCTGAACATGTTCATTTGTCGTTTGTTGAGTTGTAGAATGTCTGAGAAGATGCCAACACGAGTAACACTGATCTGACAAAACCCGAAAAAATGTGTGTTGCCATTGGTTGACGTCTGTCGTTGAAGTGTGAATTAGCCTTTAAATGCAGAATCAGGCTTAATATTTTTCAAAAGAGTTTAAATTCTTTATCATGAAGTTTGGACATTTGGATGATTGCTTTTTTGCTGCATTAATTTAATGTAATTTTTTCTATTTCTACTACAGTGCCACCTGGCCAACAGGTGTCAGGCGGCTGGCCAAATCCTACCTGAAAGACCCCATGATGGTTTATGTGGGAACCTTAGATCTAGCAGTGAGTGAACAGTTACAGTTATAATGGGTAATGCCCAAATACCAGGTCAAATATAAAGTTTCTGTTTGGCCTCCTTATTAAAAATCCCCAGTTAATTCCCCTTCTGCATCTGTCTCCCTCAGGCGGTGAACACTGTTCATCAGACAGTGCTGTTCGTTCAGGAGGAAGAAAAAAAAGACTATGTTTTTGACTTCATCCACCGAATGGAGCCTCAAGACAAAGTACTAATATTCGTTGGGAAAAAAATAAAGTGAGTTTCTCAGAGCGAAACTTAAATGAGAATAACCCTGGTTCAATTCCATGAAACAGGATATGGGAGGAGTTTCTGTAAGCACATCCAAATTCTGCTGAAATGGTATTGCATAATATCAATTGTATTATGATCACTTGACGTGACAGTCTGTGTCAGTCGTGTGCCTATCAGCACATGTGTTGTGGTTGATTGTGGGGAAATGCTTCTCTTTTCTAAAAATGAAACTTGGCATTTCTCCATTGTCAGAGGGCGTGTCCGTTTATTATTTGTGGTTATAAAATTCTTCTTGTCACTTACTTTAAAAGTCATAGGTTTTGTTCTTCCAGTCCCCAGTGCACTGGGCAGCTTGTGGTAATTAATTTCAAAAGTTGTGCAAACAAACGTTAGAACCAAATACTCAATTTGGAACAGATTCTTTATAACTCTTTCAGCCTGACAATATGATTCAGTGCTTAATCTGACCAAGAACAGATCTGCTGTTGGATCCAGTGCTTGCAATGTAGATTTTGTAGATATTTTTATAGCAGCAAAGGTTGTTTCTATTCTAGAGGTGCTGTTTGTGGGATCTTTCATCCTCAAACCATGGAAAAAAAACTATGCAAGGTAAAGGTACGACCTTAACCGCATTAAGACTCACTTAAACAATGGCCACAATTTGTTTGTGTGGCGAATTAATGACCTTTGAGAGTATGATTAACTAAAACTGTTTGCCAATCTGTGTTGATTTCAAAGTAAAATCATGAAGCAAAACCATCTGAGAAACAGATTCTCACTGTGATTTTCTTTTTCCTGCTGCGTAGAGCCGATGACCTGTCCAGTGACCTGTGTCTGCAGGGTGTAGCGGTTCAGTCTCTGCATGGAGACAGAGAGCAATGCGACAGAGAAGAGGCACTGCAGGACTTTAGAGATGGTATGTTGGTAAGCAGTAAATAGAAAAGTGGAGTGTGCAATTTCTATGACCCTAATAGCATGAGAATTGTAAAAAGGATGACCCAGTCTTCCTTGTTTAGACAAAAGGTAGTCTCCTTTGGTTGAGTCAATGTTGTTGTCCAGCTACTCAAACTGACCGTTTGCTATTCTGTTTGTTTGCACTAGTTGGCACAGAAAATGCATACTTTACCTTTAAGCAAAATGACAACTTTCGCTGCAGTCAGCAATTTGTACCTGGACCTTAAATATTTAACCAAAACTGATCTATGAGATTGCTATCTACCTGTCCGTGGCCACTGTCAAAGGTCGTGTGCGGATTCTGGTGGCGACCGACCTGGCCTCCCGGGGGCTAGATGTTCATGACATCACGCATGTTTTCAACTATGACTTCCCTCGGAATGTGGAGGAGTATGTGCACCGTGTTGGGAGAACTGGTCGAGCAGGGTGAGTCAAATAGGGACGGGTGTAACTGTGAAGTGATAGAAACAATAAGAACTGTAATAAAAAAATGCAACCATTCAGGCTCTTTATGTAATTGAGTCACTATCTTGACTCAGGAGGTCCGGTGCCTCTGTAACCCTGGTAACAAGAGAAGACTGGAAAGTAGCTTCTGAGTTGATCACCATCCTGGAGAGATCTGGTCAGGTAAACACACCTGCAGGCATCCACTCCTTTCATCATGTTTATCACTGCTATGTAAAGAACACAAATCAGCTGACTAGTTATAAATCGGATGCTTAATTTCTCACCGCAGATTGTGTTGTGTTGATGTGGATGTACCGAAATGTCTGAGAGCTTTTTAGTTCACTTTTTAGTCATTGGCAGTGCTGGGAGTAAAGCATTACAAGTAACGTGAGTTGCTAAATGTGAACATGCATTTACTCATCTCACTTGCACAAAAACAGATTCAGTATTCCTCAAAATGAATAAAAATAGTGAAATGCAAACTCAGAATATTACGCAAACCTGCACTAATGTTAAATAACACAAATTTACTTAATGTATTTAATTTCACTTTATTAACCAATGCCTTTACTGCTGACCTTCAATGATCCAACCATACTAAGCAAAAATGACTTTAGATAAACATCACATTTGTTTAATTTTTTTTCTTGTCTGAGCTGTGTCCTCTACTGTACAGGTGTGAATTTGCATTTCCTTCTGCCTGAGGCTTATTCATTTCACTTATGGTGTGAAAGGGCCTTTACATTTGCCAAAAATAGAATAACTTTTTTTTTTGTCATTAAAAACAAACAAGCCAGCCCAGTCCTGATGAGGGGGAGTAATGCATTACTTGTAAAAGTAACTTTCCCCCTACACTGGTCATTGGGACAGATCCTGCTCTGCATGTGTTCTGTAAATCTAGGCAGATAATAAAGTATTGTAATAGGAATGCACTATATATCTCGGTCATATCACTATGAAAGGGACTTTTTAATGTTTTCAGAATCAGTCCAATAAGTGAAATAGTCCAGTATATTTAAGACAATAATTTGTAGACAAATTATCATGACCCCCACATATTATTCACATTTTCTGTCGTGTAAAAAAATATTTTCCACTGTACATTGTATAGGTGCTGGTCATATAGAATATCATCAAAAAGTTGATTTGTTTCACTAATTCCATTCAAAAAGTGAAACTTGTATATTATATTCATTCATTACACACAGACTGATATATTTCAAATGTTTATTTCTTTTAATTTTGATGATTATAAGTGACAACTAAGGACAATCCCAAATTCAGTATCTCAGAAAATTAGAATATTACTTAAGACCAATACAAAGAAAGGATTTTTAGAAATCTTGGCCAACTGAAAAGTATGAGCATGTACAGCACTCAATACTTAGTTGGGGCTCCTTTTGCCTGAATTACTGCAGCAATGCGGCGTGGCATGGAGTCGATCAGTCTGTGGCACTGCTCAGGTGTTATAAGAGCCCAGGTTGCTCTGATAGTGGCCTTCAGCTCTTCTGCATTGTTGGGTCTGGCATATCGCATCTTCCTCTTCACAATACCCCATAGATTTTCTATGGGGTTAAGGTCAGGCGAGTTTGCTGGCCAATTAAGAACAGGGATACCATGGTCCTTAAACCAGGTACTGGTAGCTTTGGCACTGTGTGCAGGTGCCAAGTCCTGTTGGAAAATGAAATCTGCATCTCCATAAAGTTGGTCAGCAGCAGGAAGCATGAAGTGCTCTAAAACTTCCTGGTATACGGTTGCGTTGACCTTGGACCTCAGAAAACACAATGGACCAACACCAGCAGATGACATGGCATCCCAAACCATCACTGACTGTGGAAACTTTACACTGGACCTCAAGCAACGTGGACTGTGTGCCTCTCCTCTCTTCCTCCAGACTCTGGGACCCTGATTTCCAGGGGAAATGCAAAATTTACTTTCATCAGAGAACATAACTTTGGACCACTCAGCAGCAGTCCAGTCCTTTTTGTCTTTAGCCCATGCAAGACGCTTCTGACGCTGTCTGTTGTTCAAGAGTGGCTTGATACAAGGAATGCGACAGCTGAAACCCATGTCTTGCATACGTCTGTGCGTAGTGGTTCTTGAAGCACTGACTCCAGCTGCAGTCCACTCTTTGTGAATCTCCCCCACATTTTTGAATGGGTTTTGTTTCACAATCCTCTCCAGGGTGCGGTTATCACTATTGCTTGTACACTTTTTTTTTCTACCACATCTTTTCCTTCCCTTTGCCTCTCTATTAATGTGCTTGGACACAGAGCTCTGAACAGCCAGCCTATTTTGCAATGACCTTTTGTGTCTTGCCCTCCTTGTGCAAGGTGTCAATGGTCGTCTTTTGGACAACTGTCAAGTCAGCAGTCTTCCCCATGACTGTGTAGCCTACAGAACTAGACTGAGAGACCATTTAAAGGCCTTTGCAGGTGTTTTGAGTTAATTAGCTGATTAGAGTGTGGCACCAGGTGTCTTCAATATTGAACCTTTTCACAATATTCTAATTTTCTGAGATACTGAATTTGGGATTTTCCTTAGTTGTCAGTTATAATCATCAAAATTAAAAGAAATAAACATTTGAAATATATCAGTCTGTGTGTAATGAATGAATATAATATACAAGTTTCACTTTTTGAATGGAATTAGTGAAATAAGTCAACTTTTTGATGATATTCTAATTATATGACCAGCACCTGTATTTGGTGTCAGTTGAATTCAGTAGTTTTCTTTGGAGGTTATTTATTTTATTCAGTCTCACAAAATATAGATATTATAGAGTGATATCTAATATCAACCATATATGAACTAATATCAACAATATTGTTACATTTATAATTAAGAAAATTTCAAACAAGTTTGTTAGCATTTTTCATTGTATAGCTCAGTGTGTCCAGATGTTTTGGTTTTCTTTCAAGAATTTCAGTCCTTCACTAATATGGTAAAACATCTGTTAGACTAAAATGTTCCTTCATTGCAAGGTTTAAATTTGAAGATTTGTTTGTCAGTTGCTCAGTTTGGATGTTAACAAAATGCTCCCCACACTAATTCAAGTTTTAAACCATTTATCACCTAACCAAACAACCTTTCAAAAGCTTCACCACAACCTTCTGCTAGTAAAAGTACTTCAACCAAGTGGACTTTTAGTAACAGCCATGTGTATGTGTATAGAAAGAGAATACCTTATTCCATGAGATTGTCTTTAGTTTATTGTGTGTATACTGTATATGTATACAACATCCTAATGGATAATCTGAATAAAGGGAAGCATTTTTCCCTTTCTTTAGGATGTACCAGAAGAACTGGTGCTGATGGCTGAACGTTATGAAAAACACCAGAGGGAGAAAGAAATGTTTGCGTCCAGAGGCAGAGGAGGAGGACAGAGAGGTCGTTTCAGAGGAGGCTCAGACCGGAGGTTCTGATCTCTTGAAAGGTAACATTTTATCACACCAACATATAGGAAACATGTTAAAAGCTAACAGATTTTTAAGAATACGTAAAATGAACCATGATTTAACCAGATTTTTTTCAGCATTCACCAGATGTCTCCTAACCAAATGTATACTTTTTAAGCATTTGTATGTTACTAATGTGCCAGTAATAATTTTGATCTTTATTCTGTCTTTCAGGTTGATGTAACTGTACTTACTGGAGTTAATTCATAAGCTTTTAAAGTGTTAATCCTCTCACTTGTAGAGATGCTTGTGAAGTCCTTGTAATTGACCATTTAAGTTTTGTTTAAGAAACACAGATTCATTTTATATGCATGATGTTTCTTTAATGGGATTTTTTTTTTTTTTTTTTTTTTTTTTTTCTCTCCAGTTCAGTAACATTTATTATTGTTATCTACGTTGATGTGAGGTAAAATGCCCTTAACTTTAGATGACGTAACTATCTTGTTCAGTTGAATGTGTATCAAATAAAAGCCTGTAAAACTATTTGGAAGATGTTTATTGAATTGAACTACAGATGACTATCAAGATGAAAAGACAAGTCATACATAAATGCAATTAAAAGAAAATCAGAAAGCTCTGAATATAGGGAAGATATTATTGCGTTGAAATTCAATTTCATCTGCCAGAAAATCACAGTTACTTGGAGTGGCTTGATGTAGGAGGTTATGGGATGGAATGAAGAAGTTAGGGAGATGACGATCTTTTAGGTGTTTGACGAAGTCTTCCAAAAGCTGCTGGAAACAGTCGGCCAGCTGACTGTATGCCCACTGGCTGTCCTCTCCCCTTGTAGCGCAAGCGTGGAGCAAGGTGGTCTTTGCATGATAGGAGCAAAAGTTGGACATTTTATTGGATTTGGAGTCGTCCTCTTTGAGCTGTTGAAGAAGATACTTCAGAAGCTTTAGACACTCCTTCCTGTAGAAGTGGACAAAAGTAAAATTAATCACAGTTCATGTTTAGTGCTTGAAAAGCTTGTTTAAATACACTTTAGATTTTTTTAATTTTCCTGGCCCAACAGACCAGTATTTTCAAGCAATCTTCATTGCTTGGATTTTCATCCAAGCAATGAAGAACTACCAAAACTAAAATCGGTTTCTTGTATGCAAATGTATGTACATAATATATACAAATCAAAGCATGGTACATGAGAAGCACAGAATAGTTACCGGCAACATTTCTTTCCAACGGCCTCGCAGCATGTCTTGGAGTGGCCGTGCCTTTGCAGAATTTCTTTTTCAACATGTGAAAAAGAGATTCGCCAGGAGTCTGTGTAGAGAACATTTTTCAAATAAACGATTATTTTTATTTGTAGGGCTGCACTTGCATAGCTCGTATACATATAAAACACAAAGTAAATTACTGATAACAATAAACACAGTATACCTTTTGCAACAACTCCTTCATGCTCTGAATCTCCTTTCCCTGTATATTTAGGCACCAGGTAGAATGGTTGACGCTTCATATCAGCTTTTTCCTTTTTACCAAGCCAGTTTTCTATCTTGAAGCCATCTTTTGTAAAGTCTGGCCAGCTTGCACGGTGAACCTTAAGCCCGAGAACAAAGTCAATGGAGATGGTCTTTCCATTTTCTGTTACTTCCAGTGTCACTGCAGGGCACCTTGCCTTCTTTCGCTGCATCTCAATTTTATCTATAGAAAGATTAGCAGAAAGCAAGACAAAGGTTGTAGCCTTTTAATTTAGAGCTGTGGGAAGGATGTAAGGAGATAAGAGATTGCTGGGATACCTCAGTTCAAGGTGTTCTTGGCAATATATATTTGTGTGTATAAAACCTAACAGTCACATTTTCTAAATAAAATGAAATGAGTTCAATTTACTCCAATATTACATCGTTAATTGTACTTAACAGAAAGAAGTTGTGTGAACTCAACTGATTATATTAAGCAGAACTCAAAACTGAATGTTACAGTAGATTTCTAGTTCCCAGTATGCTTTGCTTCAGACTGCTAAAGGAGAGTAAATGTTAAATTTAAGCGTTATTTTGTGTTTTGCCTAACATTACTATAGGGAGTGATCTGTTAGTGTTTAATGTTCTGTTATGTTGGATTTTAAAAGGGATTCTGTTATGTCTGAGTTTTGGGGGGTTACCGTTGTGGTGTAGAGTAGAGGCTGTGGTTCAGTCGAGAACTGGTCAAATAACATTAAGGTACTTCTGCACCACGATAGTATTGGTCATGTCTGGTGTAGACACGGTGTAACAGATATTATAAATATATAAAATATTTATAAAAAATAAATTTGACTTACATTGAAGTTTCCCCAAGGCCTCCTTTACGGCATCTCTGAATTCACTCAGCATTTTGCTGGCTTGAATGGTCTTGTCTTCATTTAGGAACCTGTTTAGAGGATTATTCGGATGTCGTTTCAGTGCAACACTGTAAAATGCTCCAGCCTCATCGAACCGCTCTATATTCACTCTCTCCACAGGAATAGTCAGCATGACATCAAATTCATCTGGTTCACAAATCTAAAATGTAAAAAGTTAAAGCTGATGTTGGTTGTTTTGAATTGTAAAACTTTTTTTGGCAAGGATCCCATTGATAAGAATTCTCAAGACCATATAATCTGTAACCTTTGATGGCATATAAAGCATTTAGTTTTTTATTATTATTACAGATACGTTCCATCACCATGTGTAATAAAAACAACAGTGCGCAATATAAAAACAGGCCCAAAACGCTTGAATTTTCATAAATGCCTGTATCTACTATCACCCAAGTAGCCTGTTACCTTTTTTGGACATGCTCTGATGTAAATTAAGGTTTGTATGTCCTGGAATTCTGATTAATACAGGCATATGCCATCTGTCTTATTCAGATTTGTAGAAACAGTGTTACTCTGTTATAAACTAATAGAGACTTGTCTTTTACACACTTACACATAATTCATTCCTTAAAATAAATGACAACAGAACAATTGATCGCTCTCCTAATCATGAGGTGATGTCACACTGCAACACTTACTTTAACGTTTTCATAATAACTTCCCGTTCGTAAACTCTCGATATCTGCACACCAGGTCGTGTTTCGTTTAAGATGTGCAATGACTTTATCCGTGATGTCATTAACACAACTGGATGCATTAGACCGCTCGCACTTCTTGATCTTTAATTTCTCAATAGTTTCTTTAAGAACCCTTCCCAGTGTGTCATCGACGCTTAGTCCTCTCGTTGCAGTTTTTTCTGCGCTTTTCTTGTTGCGCGCGCTAAGCGCTGGACGAGCGTCCTGTGTGTTGCCCGCGCTAATAAAGTCTGTTTCAATAGCAGATCCATGCAGCCTTCTAGGTTTTGCTACGGATTTTTCTTCTGATTTGCTCTTGGAACTCTCCGGAGATTGTTCTCTGTCAAGGTTTGAAGGATTTCTCTGCTTTTCACTCTGTCGTTTTGGTGCTGTTTTTTCACCGGACTTGATCTTGGCGGTCTGTTGGATCTGCTGAGGTTTGTCTTCACTTTCACAGTCATGAGGATTTGTCTTCTTTTTACTCTGTCGCTTGCTTTTTGCACTGTCTTGTCTGTTATTCTCGCCAGCATTGTTAGCGTTATTATGAACAGAGGCACTTCTAGATGTCTCACTGGGGTTTTCTACGGACTTGCTCTCGGAGATCTCCAGAGACTCACAATCCCTGTTTGAAGGATCTCTCTGCTTTTTACTCTGTCGAATAATGCTTCCCCGTTTTGGTGCCGGTATTTCATGAGGTTTGTCTTCACTTTCACAGTCACGAGGATCTTTCTCCTTTTTACTCTGTCGCTTTCTGCTTCCCCTTTTTGGTGCGCCCTTGTCCTCGGCGCATTCCGGAGACTGATCCTCTATGTCACTATTATGGTGATCTCTCTGCTGCTTCTTACTCTTCCCTTTCGCGTTTGCTGGAGCTTTGGGTTGGTCAGGACTTGTCGCGCGGAGGCTGCTTTGTCTTCTCTGGCTGCTCATGATTACAGGTGTACCGAAAGCGACGCGTGCAGTAATGCACTACAGGAAGGTTTCTGTTACATATAACAATGACGTCAGGATGCAGATGGTACTATACCAGCCTCTATGTTTCGAAATGTCTCACTTCAGTGTCATGAGGTATTTACGTGACGTTATCTGGGCCAAACTGCCTATTTAGGGTTTCCGTGTGTCGTGTTAAGTAGCCTTGTTGAAAAAAAATGTGTAGACCGGGGCTGCAATTATCATGAGTACTTACTGTCTATTAATTGTAATATCTGTTGACCAAAAAAAAATGGTTTGATACTTTTGTATGTTACATTTTACATTTTTATTGTTGTTATTGTTAAATTCTGCTTAAAAGTCTACAGTGTGGCCCTGCTTTTGGTGGTCATTTCACCATTATTGCCCAGGAAGAATGATTTGCTCAATAACGTAAACACTCTTGAGTATATACTGGAAACTAGTTTTGTGTGCAGTGACTGACATTAATATAGGAGTAAGATTTATATTTTAAAGCCCCACAGTGATTTAGTTATTGTAAACTGTTAAATCATGTATAATATTTCTTTGACTGTAAATTGGACCAGCTATTGACTGATAAAATAACTAATAATTACTACTACCGTCCTGTTTTACTAAATGACTTGGTAATTAATAATTTAATAAACTGATTAGTTGCGCCATCTTGTGGCTAAAGAAGTAATGATTTATCCACACAAAGTTAGTTTAGTCTTAAAGACTTTGTTCTACCAAAGGTGAAGACATTCAGAATTCAAACGTACTAAAAGACCTTAATTGTTAAATACATTGAAAAATAGCAAAATAGTCTATTTTAATCTGTTCTTAGCTAGTTTATTGTAAGGACTTTGTCATAACTGTATATTTAGAGTCTAAACTTGCCATACATACTGGACATTTCTAAATACAAAGGTACATGATGAAATGCACTCCTATATAGCTTTTATGTAGTGTCCTGTTTAAGAGTGAAATGAACACAAACACCATCATTATGATTGAGACATCTTTAATATGACATGAAAGCTTTTATTTTTTATGATAAGGTGCAGTAGCTAATGCCAATTAAAGTCAACAAGTGCTTGTGCAGGGTTAGCCTACGCCAGTCAAAGTGCTAAACATAAAGCTGTCAGTGCACCAAAGATTGCATGAGCCCAGACATGGGCTACTTAAGAGCTTCATTTTAGATTTTTGTTGTTCTGCAAAGCTAAACACACAGGTTCTCAAAGTCTACTAAATAGTGTTGTTTAAGTAGCTCACCACCAGTGGATACTGAACACATGGTATTTTGCAAACAAGTACTAAAACAAGCAAAGACAACATTGTGAGAACCAGGCTAAAACTGCACTCCAGAGCAGGAGAGGTCAGACCTCTCAAGATTTTAAAAATCACATATGGTTTCAACAGCTATCATCGAAGAGAAGAACACAACTATCAAAACACAAATAATGGTGTGGATTTAAGACTTATGAGTCAACATACAAATAAGAGTTATCTAAAAGACTGCTTTTGTTAATATTTTTTCCTTCTGATACTTTTGCGATGCATTGGAACTATTAAGCAGTCTCTAACTATAGAACCTAAGCAGCCAATAGGATAGAAGAGCTGGATGACCGCTGCTTTTCCATATGTGTCTCTGGAGTTGGCAGTCAAACACAACATTCATTTGGCCTTCTGGGCTTTCTGAGCAGATTTGGTGACCTTTCCGCTCGTCGCGGCCTTCTTCTCCACTCCTTTAATCACTCCCACTGCAACTGTCTGTCGCATGTCACGCACAGCAAATCGACCTGCAAACCAAAAGGATGGTTTTGATCCAAGCATGTCATCTGTGTTCATTTATCCTTATCATCCTATAACGGATGCTAAAAAGATGAGTTGTGCCATCACTGCCATGACTTTAACAATAAGATAAAAAAAAAAGTCTTGGTGTGTTGAATGCAAGGAAAATTCGCCCTATCTCTTTTATAAAGGTATGTTGTTGTTGTTATTGTGAACGATTCAGTCATGCATGTTTCATTTTACCATTTTTATTTTTTTATTTCTTAATCAAAATGTCATAACTTGTACTTCTGGTGAAAAGACATCAGACACCAAGACTACCTCTGGTGATGTATACCACATTTTTTCCAATCATTTAGTCCTCTTAAACTCAGCCCCTTTCTTGCAATCAACTGCAAACTCACATTCAGAGGCTGTATGTATAAAACTAGAAAAGGCTTAATCTTTGACTTTGTCAAAAAACTTCTAAAAAGTAGGACTTGTTTAAGAGTAGGAGCTATATATAAAGAAGCTAAAAGCAACTTTCAGCAAAGTCTAGGACTGACTCGGTGCTGGCATTTAAGTGTTGCAAAATAAAAATTACAATGATGTCAACTAGGGATGCTCTGAACAGGATTTTTTCAGCCAATACGATTACCAATCATTCAAGCTTTATATAAGTAATAATTAAGCTCTCTGCTGAATGTCAGTGGGGTTTTTTTTCCAGATAATACCACAGACATTATTTACAGCAATGCTATAGATTGTTGTTTTAATTGAGAATCAAATAAATAAGCACAACAAATATTAATTGTACAATTAACATTTTAATAGGCTTTTAAAAACAGGGCTTATAAAAAAAACACTATCCATATTAGGATACTCTGGCTTATTGAAGAGCCTACAAGACAATGTCAAACTGAACATAATTACAACCCATAAGGTGTAATTAAACATTGTCCAGTATGTGACTGAGGACAAAAACATATAGAAACACTAACTCCTAAATGAACAAAATGAGTAGCCTGATACAAAAATAATCAGGAATATTATTCAGCAAGTGCTGAGTATTTGCTTCCTTCCTTCCTACGTCCTATTTAAGTAGGTAAGTAGCCATTTGTGTATAAAGTAATCAAATGTGCATAAACTTCAAAAAGTGATTTAATTAAGACTGTTTGATTAACATGAATGGCAAGGAGAGGTGGTATTAACATTAAGTGACATGGCATCTGACGCTCAGAAGCCAATGTCAGTGGCACATGCCAATGAAGACCGGATTTGCCACTGGATGTCACTAAGCATAGCTACATGTGCCATTGGCTTCTGTGCGTCAGATGCCATGTCACTTAATGTTAATACCGCTACTGTAGGACGGCAGCTGCTTTATTAGCCTGCTTTCACTTTAACACTGAATACACTGTTTACGTTCACTTAAGACATAAACGACTGTTTACGAAGATACTCGCAAAAGATGGTCATTTTGACATAAGTGTGTGTATTTGATCGTTCAAGCCCAGTAAGAGTACTCACGCTGGATGAGCAGCAGCTTTATGTGTGCGCTGTCTGCGCTCAGAACCCTTCTCTAACCTGTCCTGACCAACCCAAATAACATATTGACTGAGCACTGTCTCACTGCTTACTGCGCGTATGCGGATTCAAATGACTTGCTCTTAAATCGCAAGGCTTAAAAATGCATTGTTTCTTGGGAGCGTGTAATATTCCACACTGGTGATGACATTACTACGGCGCTAAAGTCTGACATCATCAATTTGTGATTGGTTGGTGAGATCGGCCTATTTTAGTGACTCCGGATCGAGTCATTGAATGTGATTATCGGCCGATGCCGATCGATCGGAGCATCCCTAACCCAAAAAGACTTAATGTCAACCCAAAAATGACTGCCCTCAACCTTAAAAATATTAATAACTGATGTTGTAGTCAATGCTTTTTCCTGTAGTTATAGCTTTCTTATTCTTAGTTATTTGGCATGGATTTCAGATGTCCATAAAAGAGGATTGACAAAATATCAAGAAAAAATATATATGATGAATTTAACCTCAATTACCTTAAGTAAATAAAAAGAAATCAAAAATGAGCAATAAAGTATTTTGCTCTTTGAGTTGAATGTTGAGATAGCACTTACCCAGAGGAGGATACTCCGAAAAGCTCTCCACACACATGGGCTTCCCAGGGATCATGTCGACAATGGCCGCGTCTCCTGACTTGAGGCTCTTAGGGTTGTCCTCAAGTTTCTTCCCAGAACGACGATCGATCTTCTCCTTCAGCTCTGCAAACTTACAGGCGATGTGTGCAGTGTGGCAATCTAGCACAGGGGCGTAGCCAGCACTGATCTGCCCTGGGTGATTCAGGATGATCACCTGATGGGAAGGAATCAAGCTTATAATAACTACTCAGGTCTACTACTCAGTCAAGTGAGTAATGAAAACATGTTAATCAAGCTTACTTGAGCAGTGAAGCTGGCAGCCTCCTGGGGTGGGTCATTTTTGCTGTCTCCAGCGACGTTGCCACGACGGATATCCTTGACGGAGACGTTCTTAACATTAAAGCCAACATTGTCCCCGGGCAAGGCCTCCAAAAGAGCCTCGTGATGCATCTCCACAGACTTGACTTCAGTTGTCACGTTCACAGGGGCAAAGGTCACCACCATACCTGGCTTCAAAAGGCCAGTCTCCACACGGCCCACAGGGACGGTTCCAATACCTAGTCAAAACATTGCTTATCATTCAGCTCTTTATGTTAGCAGAATAATGCCTTATTGCCTTTATGCTTTAAAGTTTGAAAATGGTAACCAGTAAAATGTATCTAATTTATTTGAGGCCAATCTGCAATATAGTTTGGTTGCCGGAATGCAAACCTCCAATCTTGTAGACGTCCTGAAGAGGCAGGCGGAGGGGTTTGTCAGTTGGACGTGTTGGAGGCTGAATGGCGTCCAGAGCTTCCAATAGTGTAGTCCCAGATGCATTTCCCTCTTTCCGGGTAATTTTCCAACCTTTGAACCAAGTCATCTAAAGCAAAATAGTAACCTAATGAAGACACTGATTGGAACCAACCTGTTGGGAAGCCATTTTGCACAAATATAAAGTGTTTGTATTCCCTGAAGAAATTCATAATGCTCCAAACTGAAATACGGACACTAGGGGAATTTGGGAGGAAACAAAATCTAATTGCGATTTGTCTGATAAAAATTGCGATTACGATTTTAAAATGTGATTTGCTGTGGTTTGCTGTGCTTGTTTGTAAGGCTGCATAATTTGGCCATCAAAATGGTTATAATAATAATAATTGTTATTATTATATTATTAGTATTATATCTAAAAATAAATTATTTATTATTTTATTATGATTATTATTATTATTATAACTAAATAAAAAATATTAAACAAAATAAGAATCACTATTGTAATATCTCACTTATGTTATTTATGGATTTCTTCATTTTCAAATGTTAAACTATCAAGCTTTTATATTGGTGGAAAAACCACAGGGAGCCCTTAAAGCTTCTCTTTTGGCAACAGATGGTTTATAAGCACTTTGGAAGATGATTGGCATATGTTGCGTTCACAAATGCACGGTATAAGCGACCCAATCTCAGAGCCGATACAGAGATGAATTTGTGTGGAGCAGCATTAACTGCAAACTGAGCAGCTTCAAGACATGGAAAATGTGATTTCAGTTTTATACCGATTGTGCAACCTTATGGGAAACTTTATTACTTACTTCCCTTGTCATACTTACATTGGGACTGGCCTCAAGCATGTTATCTCCATTCCAGCCAGAGATGGGCACGAATGCCACTGTGTCAGGATTATAGCCAATCTTCTTGATGTAGGTGCTAACTTCTTTCACAATTTCCTCATAACGCTTCTGGCTGTAACTGGGTTCAGTAGAATCCATCTTGTTGACACCCACAATCAGCTGCTTCACACCCAATGTGTAGGCGAGAAGAGCGTGCTCTCTGGTCTGACCGTTCTTCGAGATGCCAGCCTCAAACTCCCCAACACCTGCTGCCACAATCAGCACGGCACAGTCTGCCTGAGGGTCAGAAAACACGTTAGGGATTATTTTTTATACATAAATAGCAGCTACTAAAATATATTTGTGGCTTGTTAAGCTCCTAACCTGTGAGGTTCCAGTAATCATGTTTTTGATGAAGTCCCTGTGTCCTGGAGCATCAATGATGGTGACGTAGTATTTGCTGGTCTCAAACTTCCACAAGGAGATGTCAATGGTGATTCCTCTCTCTCTTTCTGCTTTAAGCTTGTCCAGCACCCAGGCATACTTAAAAGAGCCCTTTCCCATCTAGAAGTGATGCACATTAACATCCCATTATATAACAAATGAAATTGTTTTAATCATATATTAGTTAAAATGTCTCCAATATCTCCATCCTACCTCTGCAGCCTCTTTCTCAAACTTCTCAATCGTTCGCTTGTCAATCCCACCACACTTGTAGATAAGGTGGCCAGTCGTAGTGGACTTTCCAGAGTCCACATGGCCAATAACCACAATATTGATGTGGAGCTTCTCCTTTCCCATGGCTGATTGCTTTATTTAAAGTGCCAATGTATCTGTAAAGCTTTACACAGACACCAAGAAACAGTTACTGTGCAAATTCTATAATAGACAATCTAAGTTATCCCTCGCTAAAGGATGCTTTTTATCCAATTTAAAACCCACTAATTCCAAGGACTAAAAAAAGTGCCTATTCAAATACATGTACTGTTCTTCAGTAGATATCTACTGAAAATTCTATCATTTATTCACCTAATGTTGTCCCAAACTTGTATGACTTCTGTCTATGGAATATAAAAGGAGAAATCTGAAGAATGTCCAGGTCATTCTTTTCCACTGAATGACAATAAAAGGGAACTGAAGAAGTAAAGCCTTGAAAAAGCTCAATGCAAAATCTTCATGGAAAAGACCAACCTACAGAGTCATCAAAAATTCCCCTCTGGTGTTCTGCTAAAGTAAACCACGGGAGACATACAGGTGACATTGACAGAAATATAATTCTTGGCTGCAGTAATCTATGGAATTACCTTAGAATTACCTATGCAAATACCATATTTTAAATGTCTTATTTGAATTTCACTCAATGGACACTGAACGCAATGCAGATAAAGAAATTTGATTAACAAATACGGTATTCACTACATTATCTCCTTTTTTTAACCTTCAGATCAGCAGTATTGTTTTGGGCTATTTAGGCTTCTAGCTCTGCCAAGTAACTAGCAACTGCTTTAAAAGACTGAGCATGCCTTTCTTTATGCCTGGTACATCTTTGTCCTGCAGACCTCCATTTTGTAAAGATTCGCCTACCGATTTAAAAGACTGGCAGCCATTTGTGAGCCACTCATGTATCCGATATTGTTAAAAGAAAAGAAATATTGGAGCAGCTGTTTAAGCTAGAATTCATATTCAATTTTAAGGTAGTGCATTAAGATTAAGCTGCATCATGAACTCAGCTTGTAAGATTATTGCATCAGCATCATTTCAAATGAGCTGATCAGTAATTCGTCAGGAACAGAATTCTAAGAGGTTCCTTAAAGGCAAGAGCTGAACTGCCATTAGAGTAAGGAAGCTAATTCCCAGCTTAACTTGAGAGGTTAACAGAAGGGCTATTCTTGTTGAGGTTATCTAACAGAGACGCATTCTTTAAAAAAAGACTTTAAATTATTCCTGTTATGCGTGACAATCGAATCAGCCCAACATGACTTCAGAAAGCTGTTCATTTTGGTGTTAATTTAATCAGAAACATTGCAATTTTAGTCGTCTACGAAGAGCAGGCGAAGAGATCATTTAGATGTCTAGGGGATTTAATAGTGAAATCCCTTCCTCTGCAGCTGCCGCCATGTTCTCACATTCCCAGTCTGTTTCTAGCGCAATGTCGAATGCAAGCATCAGTAAGGTCTCTTACAAAAGGCAATTATTTTGAAAACATAAACACCGAGACGATACAATACTTTAATCACGGACACGTTTGATTGGTTTATTTTTTAATTCGCAGATAAAGATGCGTGTGAATGTGCAGTACTGTACCTGCGCGTGTGTTCGGGACACAGGAACGGTGCTGAAGAGGCTGAGCGGCGCGTCTGATCTTGTTATTATACAGACCCGACGCAAGCGACTGTGCATGCGCAGATGAGAGCAACATTGCTGCCTAGATCAGTCACGGAGGATGCTTGAGTTCAGACTGCTATCGCAAAGAAATAGTAATTTAGAATAGAAGGACCGGAAAGGAAAAAGGTTAATAGAGTTTGTAATGCAAATATTGGCTTTTAAAGTGTCAGGTGCTCAAACTGCTGCGATGGTTACATAGGTGACGCAGTTAATTATTCGGCGAAATAGAGTTATAGTCCTAAAAATAAATACATGTACATCAACAAAATAAACGAGTGCAATAATTTTATTAAATGTACACTTATTTGACAGGTGATGAAGCTTGCAGTGTCTTGACAGTTGACAGGTCAACAAACGTCATTTTGTTTTAACGATTGCACAAAACAAAGAAATAAAAAATGTAAACATAATTCAGGTATACTGTACAAAAAGGCTAAAATGTAAAAACCAGACATGAATTAAACTAAAATCTCCCTTGTTGATCTATTCCTTGAGCATGGTTAAGGCATGTTGTGTTAATCATAGGCCTACAATAAGGCATATTTCATAGGGATGATCATCGTAAAAGATTCCCGTTCCTTAACGATTATTTTAATGTATTTGAGGGAAAATGCAATTCTTATTGCATTTACTGGATTCAGCGCTCTGTTGCCAAACAAATATTTCAGTTTTCAACAGAACAGAAGTAAAATTAGTTCTTACAAGTAAACTACATTGGGTCTCACAATCCTTAAAGGGATAGTTCACCCAAAAATTAAAATTCTGTCATTTATTCACCCTCAATTTGTTCCAAACCTGTAGGAATTGCTTTCTTCTACTGAACACAAAAGGAGATATTCTGAAGAATGTCGGAAACCAAACAGTTGATGGACCCCACTGACTTCCGTAGTATTTTTTTTTTTCTCCATATGGAAGTCAATTGGTTCCATCAACTGTTTGATTAACCATATTCTTCAAAATATCATCTTTTGTGTTCAACAGAAGAAATTAATAGAAGTTTGGAACAACTTAAGGGTGAAGTAAATGATGAGAGAATTTTCATTTTTGGGTGAACTATCCCTTTAAGTAGTTCAAACCAATTCTTGAGTTGGATATGATGTGAGTCAGAATATTTCATGAACCTATCTGACTGATTCATACAGGCATTTGATTCACTAAACAGGCTCAGCTCATGAGTGTTTTGTATAGGAATCAGACAATGGTAGTGTGATTAAACCTTTTCTCCTTATCATGACTGAATGTACCATAATGATACATATGTGTAATATTCCCTTCACCTATTTCATTTATCGCACCTTCATTTGGGAAAAAAAAAAAAAAAGAATAGAAAAAATTCTTAAAAACTACTGAAGTGTTTAACAAATACAGATTTACCAATAAAATTATCTTAAGTTATGGTGTTTGTTGGTATGTTTGAAAAAATAACAACATTGGATTGTGCAATATTCATTAGTTTGCAAACCATATGCAATTAGCTATAGGATATCTATGGAATTTACAACAGGTACGTCCCTTTCTCCTTTTGGAAATGGCTAATGGTAGATATGTTTCATTGGATGTTTATTCTCTGGACAGCCCAAGGCTGGACTGTGCCCTTGCCAAATATTGTGAAGAAAACTGCTCCAAATATATTGATCGCTGCAGAGATGTAGAAGACAATTTGCCACTCTGGAATGGTGTTCTAGATTAAAACACAATATTTAGGCATTTGTTACTCCATTGTCACAAACCAGTCAAAATTATTGTTAATTAGGAGCTGAACACTGATGTAAAGTACATGAAAAATGGATTTCTCTTGAAGCGAAGCATTTTATGTTATGAATATTCTGAATTCTGTTAAGAATTTTTGCATAATGAACTTAGGACCACCCTTATATCAGCAATACACATAGTATTTAAAATGTTTAAAAAAGCCCTCCTTTCAGCACCTTTCCTAGTAGCACATTTCACAACATAATACAGTCTTTACATCAAAAACAAACAAACAAAAAAAAGGCAAGAAATTGTAACTTACAGATTTGGTCAGAGATCTTGCTATTACTGGGCCCACCATTCCAGGTATAGTGGCAAATGTGTTTGTGATCCCAAGCAATATCCCAGCATAGCTGTGAAGAAAAAAAAAAAAAAAAATTATATCAGAAAGTGCAGGGGCACTTTATACAATGTTGCAACCATATCTAACTTATGATATGGATTTCATGCATGTACAGTTCTCCTAAACCATAAAACTTGTATGACTGCCAACAAAAAGCCTTGTCTTACGAGGGAGCAATATCCAAATGGTTGATGTTAAATCCAGATGCTGAAATGCCCCCTAGAGAGGAAGAGACGGTGAGGAAGGCAATGGCCAAGAAGTAGTCACAGCCAGTGTAGCCAGCAGCCACCAGGAAGACGGCTGGTCCCACCATTCCTGGACACATTAAAAACAGACACACTGATTTATTTAAGCATTGACAAACCTAACAGCACTACTAACCTAATCATCCCATCAACATTTCTGCAAATGTGCACTGTTCAGCATAACAGTGTGTAAAAGGTCTATGAATGCCTTACCTACTATAGTGAAAGCCTTGCGCACAATTACAGTGCGAATAAGACATTTCTCTCTCAGGAAGTCTGCCAGTTGTCCACCTAGCAAAGCCAGCAACCAACAACCAAGGTAGGGCAGAGCCGAGAGCATTCCATTCTGAGAATGACACAATGAGTTCACAATTAATAAACAGCAAATGGGCCTTTTGATAAGAATCAACGTGTACTCTCAGATGACCTATTTTTACATTGAAGCTGCAGTCCGTAAGTTTCTCTTTGTCGCCATCTCTGTTTGAAACCTGCAATTGCAGTTATTTGCAGAATTATCATGTTTACATGGGTTATGCATCGGCACGGCTCCTCAGCGCAGATGAATCTAATGTTTGCTGTCAGTCAGTACATCGGTGTGGATACTGTACTTCGGAATCACAGATTCTACATCCTGGAAGTATGACCAAAATAAGAATTTTTGCCGGAAAATGTAAACTGAACAAGCAAGTAACATGTCTGTCACTTTTGTTCTGACCAACTGAGAAAAAAGTATTTAAATAAATCACACTGCCAATGGTGATTAAATCTAACGATTGTTTAGCTCGGATCACGCCAAACCGTGCAAATTATTATTACTGTTATACTTTGTTCTCAAATTGTTAATGTTAACAATATCAGCATTGCGTGACTACGTGTATTTAGTGTGTATTAGCATTACCTGTAGATTTCAATTTCTGTAGCCACTCCGCAGTGCAAAGTCTTTTGCTTTTGACTACGGGTGAATCTCCAGTTGTCACTGATTATTGTCATTTGGACCTTTCTAGATTACAATCCGCCATCACAATGATAAGTTTAATTATTCCAGCTGCTGTGAGAAAAGGCTATAAATGATCCGCTACCAGCAGCATCCTCCACATACCATATAGCCTACCAGCTGGGACTCATTCTTTCTGTTTACAGATGTGACGTAATGACCCAAAGACGAACGGCTGCATGCTCGAATTTCCCGCGGAAACCCACCAGTACCGATTTTATTATAAAACATTATAACAAGCTTACCATTGTGAATTGGGCTAAGGTAAGGAGATAGTTTTGAACACTGGTTGGTTATATACATGCTCAAAAATTGATTTTGGATCATTTTTAACAAAAAAAAAAGTTACAGACTGCAGCTTTAAATATGCTACCATTCAAAATTTTGGTGTCAGTATGTGTCATATGTTGTTTTTTTTGTTCTTTTTTTTGCAATAATGCATTAAATTGCTCAAAAGTGGCAGTGAAGACATTTATAATGTTTCAATATTTATTAAATGCTGTTCTTTTGAACATTCAATTTATTTAAAAATTCTGAATGTATCACGGTTTCTGCAAATAAAATTAGGCAGCACAACATTGAAACCAATGAGAAATGTTTCTTGAGCAGCAAATCAGCATATTAGAATGATTTCTGAAGGATCATGTGACATTGAAGACTGGAGTAATGATGCTGAAAATTCAGCTTTACTATCACAGGAATAAATGACATTTAAAAATATATTAAAATAAATCAGTAATTTTATAATATTTATATTTTCATAATATTACTATTTAACTGTATCTTGGATCAAATAAATGCAGCCTGGTGAATGTAAGAGACTGCTTTTAAGTATATAATATATATATATATATATATATATATATATATACACATATAGAGAGAGAGAGAGACAAATGTTACCAACCCCAACATACAAAACTTTATGTTGGAAGACGAAGATAAGCATAAGTAAAAAAAAAAAAAGAATTCAAAACATTCAAATAAATTTAATAAAATGCAAATTTTTTTAGATAATCAGCCCTGCTTTGCACTCACCTGCTGGATGCTGAATCCAAGAATATCATTCATGTAGGTGGGTAAGAGAGTCAGCAGAGTGTAAAATGTCCAGTTGTAGGAGAAGTGTGCCACAACTATGGCCCATAATGGCAAAGACTTGAGGATTGATGTCCATGGGATGTAATCTGTGGTTGGCGACAGCTGCAGCAGGAAATGACACGTTATAATACATAGTCAAATAATAAGTCAAAAAGCACCTGGTTGTAGAATAAAGATTCCAACATAAAGCACTGTAACGTTGCCTACTTCATTTTTTAAAGATGCAATTATGTACGTCTTCTCAGCCTCTGTTATCCTTTTGTGTGAGCTGGGACTGTTACTGACTAAGCAAGACCAAAGGACAAACCAAAGAAGTCCAACAGCTCCTATGATTCGAAGAGAAACCAGATGAAGTGTACATTAAGAATATACTCAGAGACAAGCCTGTGATAGCATCTTTAGCATTACATTTCATGCTGCTTGTGCAAAAAGTTCATCTTTTAAATGTGTAGTATAATAAAAACTTACCAAATATATAAAAGACGTATGTCCAGTCTAGGTAAAAACATATCTGACCAGAAAGAGGGAGAGCAACTACAGTTCCCAGCTGAGCACCTTTTAAAGGAAAGAAAAAAAAAAAAAGAAAGAATAGCACAAATTCACAAAAACTTGAGGAGATTGTTACAAATGAAACCATATGTGTTCTAGGGTACCTGTGTAAGAGACAGTGAGCAGTCGACTTCTCTCTAGAGGTGGTGCCCATGACGCCCACATTGCATGCATAGCAGGATATGACACTCCCTAGAAGCCCAAAAATAACTTTTTTTTATTTATTTTTTTTCCAAAATGAATAACACCTATGTCATCTACAGTATATATAACAACAATTAAAATTAAAGATATAAAACATATTATGAACCATATTTTAGGTAATGAGTTTTGAGGTTACCTCCCCAATACCTTCCATCACCCTGACAGCAATGAGGTAACCAGCTCCCAGATCAGCGGCTACTGGAGTCAGCAGGGTGAAGATCACAGTGCAAAGGATGCCAAAACCTAAGAGCCACTTGGCACCATATTTGCGTGCCAAGTAGCCACCTGGTATCTGAGTAAGTATATATCCATAGAAAAAAGAGCCCAGGATCCAGCCCTGAGTCTCTGAATCCCAGTCATACACACTGGCCTGTTGAGATATTAGACTGAGTATGATTAACGCTTCTAAAATCTCATGAATAAGGCTTAAATTCTTTAAAATGAGCACTATGATGGCACATAAAAATAATAAAAAATACTAGAAAACTTAAATGATGTCCCTTACTTTTCATGTAATTTAAAAAGAGAGATTAATTTAGGTAAATAAGTGACATTGTAAAAAAAAAAAAAAAAAAACATTTAAACATGAAATATTTTAAAAAATAATTTCTATGACTGTTTATATGGAAATGCAAAAAAGCATACTCCTTTAAAATATTTATTTAAAACATACACATGAAATAGTGTATATTTTTAATATAATAAACTTACAATTAGTATAGTTATATGTTTTTTTCCAAGTCATATAATAAAACGAAGGTGGTTTGCATATGTAATATGTGAGACCATAAAGTAGATGCCCTTACGGTGTGATTGTGTTTAGGTACAGGGCTGCTGTGATGAGGACAGACGGAGGAACTGGTGTTGGCGCTGGATCTGTTTTTCAGCATGTCCACCATTGCCACACTAAGGTTCACCCTGAGGGCATATGCCACAAAGAAGCCATAACAGGACAAAAAGGCCAACCCGTAACGTGAGGAGAAACAAGCAGGAGCTGAAAGAATAAACAGAAACCATTGTCAAATAGTGGTTAAAAGATTCTCCCAAAAATGTCTGTCATAATTTATGGACCCTCATGTTGTGGTGGGGCCTCCATGGATCGGACTTGCTTGTTTAGCACATCCCACAGATGCTCGAATGGATTGAGATCTGGGGAATCTGGAGGCCAAGTTAACACCTCAAACTCATTGTTGCGCTTTTCAAACCATTCCTGAACCATTTTGCTTTGTGGCAGGGTACATTATCCTGCTGAAAGGCCACAGCCACCAGGGAATACCATTTCCATGAAAGGGTGTACATGGTCTGCAACAATGCTTAGGTAGGTGGTACGTGTCAAAGTAACATCCACATGGATGGTAGGACCCAAGGTTTCCCAGCAGAACATTGCCCGAAGCGTCACACCGCCTCCGCCGGCTTGCCTTCTTCCCATAGTGCATCTTGGTGCCACGTGTTCCCCAGGTAAGCGACGCACATGCACCCGGCCATCCACGTGATGTAAAAGAAAACATGATTCATCAGACCAGGACACCTTCTTCCATTGCTCTGCTGTCCAGTTCTGATGCTTACATGCCCACTGTTGATGCTTTTGGCAATGGACAGGGGTCAGCATGGGCACCCTGACTGGTCTGCAGCTATGCAGCCCCATACGCAACAAACTGTGATGCACTGTGTATTCTGACACCTTTCTATCAGAACCAGCATTAACTTCTTGAGCAATATGCAAAAAGCTAAATTTTCACTTGCTGTCTAATATATCCCACCCACTAACAGGTGCTGTGATGAAGAGATAATTTTTTTTGCTGGCACTGTTTTTATGTACTTTTCTACAGTCTCTTTTGTTATTGACTTCTAAATAGTATCTAGTTGTTCCCAAAGACTTTCTTTTGATTAAACTTTTGTGCATGAAACTTTTGTGCGATTTATCTTTTAATTCACCCTGTATATACAGTCATGTGAAAATGAAAGGGCACCCTATTGAATTCAATGGTTTTCCATATAAGGACACAATAATCAATCATCTGGTCCTTGGCAGGTCTTAAAATTTGGACAATAAAACCTCAGATGAACAACAACACATGACATATCACACGACATATCACAGCCAAGGATGACAAACTAAGGACACCCTATGATTCAATTGCTTATAGATCCACTTTTAGCAGCAATAATTTGAAGTAATCATTTTCTGTATGAATTTATCAGTCTCTCACATCATTATAGAGGAATTTTGGCATTTCTTCTTCACAATGTTGCTCCAGTTAATTGAGATTTGCTGGCATTTGTTTATACACAGGTCTTGCCACAGCATTTCAGTCGGGATGAGGTCTGGACTTGACTGGGCCATTGCAACACCTTTTTTCTTTTCTTTTTCAGCCATTCTGCTGTAGATTTGCTGCTGTTCTTGGGATCATTGTCCAGTTGCATGACCCAATTTTGGCCAAGCTTTAGCTGTTGGACGGATGGCCTCACATTTGAATCTAAAATACTTTGGTATACATAGGAGTTCATAGTCAACTTAAAGACTGCAAAGGGCCCAGGTCCTGTGGCTTCAAAACAAGCCCAAAATCATCACCCCTCCACCAGCATGCTTGACTTTTGGTATAAGATGTTTGTGCTGATATGCTCTTTTGGTTTTTGCCTAACTTGGCGCTGTGCATTATGGCCAAACATCTCCACTTTGGTCTTGTCTGTCCAAAGGACATTGTTCTAGAAGTCTTATGGTTTGTTCAGATGCAACTTTGCAAACCTAAGCAATTTTTTTTTTTTTTTTTTTAGAGAGAGAGAAGTGGTTTCAAACATGCCTATATTTGTGCCGTCTTTTTTCTAATTATACTATCATAAACTTTAACATTTAACATGTTAACTGAGGCCTGCAGAGTCTGAGGTGTAGTTCTTGGGTTTTCTGCAATTCTCTGAACATTACACTGTCTGATCTTGGGGTGAATTTGCTGTGATGTCCACTCATGGGAAGATTGGTGTCTGTTTTTAATGCTTTCCATTTGTGAATAATCTTCCTCAATGAATAATGAGAAGAATGCCAAGCACCAGATGAGTTTTTATTATGTCCTGATATGGAAAACCATGGAATTCAATAAGGTGTCCTTTCTTTTTCACATGACTATATATACATATATACTTAAGGGGGGTTAATCATTTTTAATAGCAGTTCCTGATTATGATTTCATTCAGCGATGCCCTAAGATTAAAGAGGACCTATTATGCAAAATTCACTTGCATAATGTGTTTGGACATAAATGTGTGTTGGCAGTGTCTGTACACAGACAGAGCATCCACAGTCTTCATCCCTGACAGTGTGACGTCACATTAGCCACAGGCCCCGCCCACAAATGTTGACAGATACTGCCGTTTTAACATAGAACCGCCCTGAGTGAGTTCACAGCAAGTTTACGCAGTCCGCCATTGCTGCACTGACGAGAATGTCTCCCAAGCGTTTTAGGTGTTCTGTAGCTGGATTGATTAATCCACATAGCTCTCTCCATTTAGTCCCTAAATCTGAGCTGGATGAAGACGAGGTGGATTAATTTTGTTTTCAAAGAAAATGCTCCCTCAACTCTACCGAAATTTGTTTATGTCTGCGCGAATCATTTCACACCAGACTGCTTTGAGAACAAATGTCAATACAGAGGGTCAATACAAAACAGAGGTTGTGCTAAAAAGTTGTTACTCAAGGATAGATCAGTAAACTGTTCGTGATCCAGTTTACAGCCTCCAGAGTGATACTGGATACAGCAGTAATGAAGGTGAGAGCACTTTATTATAGTTCATCAGAGTTGATTTACGGATATAAAGTTTACCAAGTTTATTAAGCACCACCCGAAAAGACATAAGGTCTTTATATATTTGTTTACTGTTAGTTGTAACAAGTGTTTCTGTGTACTTCGCTGTGTATGTTGATGATAATGCAAGGGAGAGAGAGAGAGAGAGTTTATGGTTAATATTTTAATCCACACTTGCACTGTTTTATTAAGCTCTTATAGTGATTTTCTAGAGTGAAAACAGACGCTTCATATTTTGTGTGTGAAGTACAATAAACGTCATAAAACTCATCGGTAAACTGGCTTGTACTAATATAGTGGATAAAAACAAGGAGACAATATAAGTTATTACCATAATTAAACTAAACTATACCTGTTCTATCTCCATGCAGCATATATTCGCAGTTTCTGACATTATAGTGCGTCCTGACCTGACTCCTGACACCGGAGAACGAGCTCTTGAAGCTCCGCCCTCTTAGGCCGAGCGCAGCAGCTCATTTGCATTTAAAGGGCACACACTGAAACGGCGCGTTTTTGCTCAACCCCAAAAAGTGGCAATTTTAACATGCTATAAAAAATTATCTGTGGGGTATTTTGAGCTAAAACTTCACGTACACACTCTGGGGACATCAGAGACTTATTTTACATCTTGTAAAAGGGGGCATAATAGGTCCCCTTTAAATCAATATAAGTACTGACGCATTGTTCAAATGAAAACATGTAGTACATATAAAAGAATAGTTTTTAAATAAAAATGATAAGAAGAAGAAGAAGAGATTACTTATTTGTATTTTACAAAACATTAAGACATGTTAAATTAACATGATTTTACAGTAGTAATTATAGTTAGGCCTACTATATAGTCTTATTAAGCGGAAGAAAGTTATCACGGTATATTTCTAGGGCTGTTACCTGCTTGACTAACACTTCCTCCTTCACGTGACTGGCTGTTTTGAAAGCACATCTGAAAAGCTCTTGCATTATTTATGTAGACTGCGTTAAGTGCTGCGACAATCACACTGAACTAAAGAGATGAAGTCTGCACTTTTGGGAATACTGAACGACTGAGACATGTTATGGATACTAAATATAAATAAGGAATTTCTTAACATGGGTTGTTGTAGCAAATTACAAGTTAACAGTGCAGCCGTACATTGTCAATTAAGCACAACGATAAATGAAGTTTAATTTAATATTACTTTTAAAGTACTAATGTTGTGGCAATATGGTACCTGCGCTCTGGCATGTTGTAAATCTACATAAATACATAAAAGGCATGCATAGTTAATGTCTTTTATGTATTACCTTTCTGAATGTCTCCGGTATCTTTCCGGCGAAGTAAAGGCTGATCATGATCTTCAGTTTCTGAGTCTGATGCTGAATGCTCCATCATCTTCAGCGGCTGAGGTCCGCCTGACAAGAAGCACAACAACAGACTCCGAATGCGGAACCCGTGTCTTCACCGTCAGCAAAAACACATACCAAAATAAAAGTCCCGTGATCGCCAGACCCTACTGATCATATAACAACAGAAAAAAAAGAAAAAAGAAGAAGAAGAAGAAGAAGAAGAAGAAGAAGAAGAAGAAATTTTATTAACAGCATTTCTCTAAATGTTTTTAAAGGCCAGAATGTAAAAAGTGCAAGAATTTTTTCTCTCTAGAAGTTTTTTTTTATTTTTTAAATAAGAAATATTTCCCCACTAAGTATTTCTTAATGTGACTGTTCAGTCAATGATTGACTGTTTTTTAACGATCCATCAACAAAAAGAGCACGAGCTTATTCTAGTTTGTGTTCTTTACATATTATTGCAGTAACTGTCCACTAAGAGGAGCTAAAGTATTACAGCAGTCCATGCTTTAAAGGGAGTAAATGATGACAGAATTTTCATTTTTGGGTGAACTATCCCTTTAAGAGAATTCAAAAACTAGCCTAAATCAGCAGGATTCACTTCTATTTTAGGTTATATAGTGATTATGGATTAAAAGGTATATGTTGCTAGTATTTTAATCAGTTTTTCAAAGAGAAATTTATATCAGATAATAATACATGCAGTGTCTAAATTTGTTCCAAAATGATGCCATTTCTGTAATTTTTTTGAAATAATGTCCATTATGGAAAGCACTATATGTACCACTGACATAATAGTTCTCTTTTTTTCTCTCGCTTACACACACAACCTGAATGATCCTCACTTAGTGAGAAAACAACCATATAAACCTTCTAATGATTTCAGTTTACTTGGAATCAGTAATGTGGTTAGTATAAGCCCTCATGGTGATGAAGTGGAAAGTATTTAGAAAGGAACTGGCAGGGTACCCAACCACCCTCTAACATAGAAGAGGAAAAGAATTGTGGGAGCTTGTAATAAAAGATGACAGAGACGATACATATTCAACATCAATTTATTGTGTGCAAAAGAGTACATTTAAAAAAACAAACAAAAAAACAAACAAAAGGAAATATGAAGAACTGACTAAAGAATGAGGATGAGCTTTTCTCCAAATGAATACACAATATTTTTGAATTTCAAATCTGTGAAAAATTCCAGCACAGATTGCATATAAATATACATTTATCAGACTTAAAATATCTTGTTAAAATACATTTCAAGACTGTTTCAGATGTGACTAGTGTTTCTATATCATCGTTACATGGGATTAGAGCATTTCAGCACCCCTGTCTCTTAAAAAAAAAAAAAAAAAAAAAATGCCCCGAGTTTACATCAAAACATGCAAATGTAAAGTACATTAGTAGAACATACTTGGTAAGTTATTGCAGTTAAGAGGTTATGAGTATAGTTATGAATGTTAAAGAACTATTCTCCTCTATGTGTCTCATCCTTGCCGGTATTCCCTGATACACTTTACAGTGACACAAAAATCATTTCTCTTTGCTGATAATTTCTACCAATGTCTCTTAACCTGCTTTAAAAGTCCATGCCATTTTTTTCTTATTCTTTCTTACTTTACATAGATCTTTCTGTTTGTTCTACTTGCCAAAAGCCCTTTGTGTCTGTTCTTAAAAACCTGTAAATCAGAACCAATATCAGTACAACAGAGATCCAGATTACCACAAGCCCTAAATGTTTAGCTTGTCAGTAGTAGTACAGTATTCTAGAACAAAACCTCACCATTTTTACCATCTCCATTACTACCAATGACTTTAACAAAACATAATAATCATAATTCATACAAAAGCAATATGATAAAGCATCACTGGCAACAATGCCTGGTTCTTTAATTGGTCTTATCACAGAGATACATGCAATACTATAACAATAAAACACATATATATATAAAGAATGCAGTTTACCAGCAACTGCAAAAATATCATAAATCAGTTTTACATTAGAAAACAAGTGTCCACAGTGGGCTTGGGTACGGAGATGTCCATGTTACTGAACAAATGCTGAAGGGAGGAACTTCCTGAAAGTCTTCACCTCAACGCACTGAACAGCTCTCTCATTCTGCAGTGAGAGCAGTCATACGAAAATGCCACAGTCTCTCAGCATAGCGAAAAATAGGAGACAGGAGAGGTATAATATGTACAGTCCTGGAGTGTATTTAATGTGGAATGTGCAAAGCTTACACAATGTGTATGTTTGGGCATTCATGAAGAAATAAACAGGCATACTGTAACATTTGCAGTTTGGATACAGCTATTCTCTCGTGATGGTCGTGTGCAACTTCCCAAAACGTTTTGAAAATAGTGAAGACAGAGCATAAAAAATGCTGCATCTGTCAGACACATCCTTCCTTCCCTATTTCCCTCCAAGCACATTTTCCGCTTCCCTCCAGCTTTTTTCATAACAGTGCAGATGTTAGCAGTGTTCCTAAGGAAGGAGATGAATAAATGTGGTTGAGAAGGAGCACCTGATGGAATTCAGGTTTGCTCTCTCAGTTGGATGAAGTGTTGTCATTGAGCTGGTCTGAAGGGACAGTGAGGTTTTGGATCTGGCGGTACACAAAGTAGAACAGTTGTGGCTGTGGGCGGCTATGCAGCTCAGCCTTGATCCTCTGTGGGTGAGTGTCCATGGCAAGCTGCTGTGTGGTTTCATCTGTCAAGAGGAAAAGGGCGTAGTTCTCTGGGTCCGAAACTTTAAACTTGTCCGCGCATATCTGACACACATCCTCCGTTGTGGCGTAAGGTTGAACCTGAAGGGTTTTGGCTGTGCAGCCATTGCTTGCATCTTGCAGTGCCACCCGCAAGTAGTTCTGAATATAGACAAAAAGAAATTTAGGTGTAAGTACCAATATATATTAGGCTCTGCACTCCCATAATTAAGTTATCATAATAATTAGAATAAAATATATTTATAATTACTGCTAATAGTTCTTTATTGCTATTATTATAATGATTATTATTGCAAATAGTCTTTTCTGCACTTAAAGGGTTAATTCACCCAAAAATGAAATTTCTGTAATTAAGTACTCACTCTCATGTCATTCCAAACCCGTAAGATCTTCCGTGTTTAAGTCCAAACGCCGGCTCAGTATTGTCCGGCTCCTGCGTCAGCATCTCACGCATGCTTCATGCTGCTCACGTGAACGGCGTCGGCCAATACTGAGTCAGCGTCCTGACGTAAACACAGAAGTGCTGAACTGTGTTCACTGCGTCAACTGAGAATGAGACTGACAGGGTAGAGAAGAAATTGTTGGATAAAGTCGTTATTTTTGTTTTGGTGCATAAAAAGTATTCTCATCGCTTCGTAAAATTAAGGCTGAACCATTGTAGTCATGTTGACTATTTTAACAATGTCTTCAATCACGGTAATTATGTTGCTTTCTATGGGGGATAAAAAAAAAATAAAAAAAAATGGATTTCATCAAAAATATCTTAATTTGTGTTCTGAAGATAAATGAAGGTCTTGCGGGTTTGGAACGACACAAGGGTGAGTAATTAATGACAGATGAACTAACCCTTTAATAATCACTAAATTTAGTTCAATTTATGATCATTTCTTATCACAGCTAAATACTTATTGAAAGTAATAAAATAATATTAAAGGGATAGTTCACCCAAAAATGAATGTCATCATTTACTCACCCTCAAGTTGTTCCAAACCTGTAAAAATTTCTTTGCTCTGTTGATAAAGGAAGATATTTTGAAGAAAGTTTGTAACCAGGCCGCTTTGGGGCACCACTGACTTCCATAGTAGGAAAAAAAATACTATGGAAGTCAATGGTGCCCCAGAACTGTTCAGTTTCCCACATTCTTTAAAATATCTTCCTTTGTGTTCAACATAAAAAAATGTATACATGTTTGGAACAGCCTGAGGGTGAGTAAATGATGAAAGAATTTTCATTTTTGGGTGAACTATCCCTTTAATAATATTTTTTATTTTTAGTATTACTGCTAGTAATTCTTTAGCAGTAATGATAATATTTTAAAAATAATAATAATAATAATAATAATAATAATAATAATTCTTCATTACTATGATTATTTTTATTATTGTAAATATATTTATGTTCTTAAACTTATGTTTTAAGGCAGAATAGATAAGAATTTTACCAGGGATTTACCTGGAAATCATCCACAGATGGTGTGGTACGCTGGGTCGTGCGTCTGCGGTGCCACTGGTGCAGCGTGTTACGGGTCTCAGAGCTCAGCACACGAGCTGCCTGGTCCTCCTGGAAGTTCTTGATGAGAGACATTGCCCCATATGCACTTGTCAGGTAATAACCTCCTACAATCAGATAAGAAATATTGAAACATTAAAAAAAATGTCTGACAAAATGGTGCAATAACTTGAGTAGTAACTGCAGTAGCCCACACACAGTGGGGTCTAATGTACCTTCTCCATGAAGCAGTGATGGGTCCAGTAACTCCATCATGTACTGTATTTCAGCATCCAACTGTGGCATGTCACACTGGGCCATCACATACGTCAACATGGGCAGGAAGTCATCTGCCCCATACATCCTCCCTGCCAACAAAGATTGAAATCATGAGTCTATGCAGAAGTATTATAAGCATTCTATGCACAACCACATTCATGCATTTCACACAACAGCATCACACTCATGTACCTGAGTTGTTCTCCATTATGGTGTAGATAAGCTTGCACACACTGAGAAGCAGAGACACTTTTTTCTCTGGTGAGTACATCTTGCACATGTTGTGGAACTTGTGGCGAATCTTCTCTATGGCCACAGGGTCAGGAGGCAGAGCACCATCCACGCCCATCTCCTGGGGCTGCTTGGATTTGGCCAAAACCAGATTCTCCTTCAGCTGCTGCCATGTCCCGCTGCCCACCTGGAAGTCCCGCAGAGCGGCCTCTATCACAGGCTTCAGGGGCTTCAGCACACACTTGTGCATGGCTTTCTCCATCACCTGATCTAAAAAGGAAGAAGTAGTTATGTAATAACTATATTGAAATAATTACATACAATAGTTGTATAACAATGGGTAATAGGTCTAAGCTAGATGCAGATAATGCAAAAAAATAAATATTGTATAAAATACTGTAATATAATAATATATATATATATATATATATATATATATATATATATATATATATTATATATAAAGTTTATTTAATCTCAGAAATTCTGTGCATGTCTGTTGATGACCAAGGCTGCATTTATTTGATCAAAAGTACAGTAAAAACAGTAATATTGTGAAATATTATTACAATTTAAAATAACTTTTCTAATTTTATTACATTTTTAAAATGAATTCCTGTGATGGTAAAGTTGAATTTTCAGCAGCCATTAGTGTCCAATATGCTGATTTATTATGCTGAATATGCTGATTTGGTGCTCAAAAAACATTTCTTATTATTATAAATGTTAAAAACAGTTGTGCTGCTTAATATCTTTTTCAGGATTCACTGATGAATTGAAAGATCAAAAGAAAAACATTTATTTAAAATAGAATGTTTTTTTTAAGTATGTAAAAGTTACTTCACTGTCACATTTGACTTACTTGCTGAATAAAAGCACTAATTTCTTATATATATATATATATATATATATAAACACCTCATTTGTATTGGAATTTGTTTTGGTGCACTCCATTATAACTATAGAAGGTAAAGGAGCAGAAAAAAAATTGGAACTGAAATCTCTATAAAAAAAAAAAAAAAAGTGAACAAAATGTCTGTGTCAGTCTATTTGTGGCTGAAATGACTGTGACCATGAGTATATTGACTGGGATCTCCGACGTGGCTCATCGTTCCATTTCCTCCTTTATAGGGAAATACCTGTTCGTATTTTTACACCTGCTTTTCCAAAACTTCCCAACAAGTACAAAATGTCTCTCGACAGCTCAACAATCTCTGGTATGCTCACATATGACTACAATGCAACAAGTTTTGTCTTGTAACTTTGATTGTGCAAGCAGGGCTTGAAGACCATACCTAAACTGTAAAATCATCTATAAACTGGAGGGAGTGTATGTGTAACTAAAATCATCTGATCTAAAGAACAGAATGTAATGTTTAATCAGGCTTTGGAAAATGCTGACAGTGATGCTTCTGTCAGCACACTGGACCACTGAGGGAAGCAACACACGTCATAAGTGGTGGCAACAGACATGCTTTTGTGGCACTGCATACGTGTTTATTTTTAATGTATAGTATTGAACACAAATGAATACCATTTGTGTGCTTCATTTTCATTTTTTTAGGTCTATTACAAATGTAAATTTTAAGTGTAAGTGTAAAACAAATCATTTAATTCTTTATGAATATGTTTTTTAGGGCAGACTGTTTTCTTGGAAAACAGTGCATTATATCCATGAAAGTTTGGATGATTTCACATCACAACTTGTAACATGATAGTTTACACATCACTTCTCTGTAAACGTCTTGTAGCTGTCATGTGTGGCAGTTTGACTCAACTGCTTGTGACTGTAACAACTAGTCAAACCTGTTTTTGGAAATTAAGTAAACTGTCTTCCAAATGACATCAATGTAAAATGTAAAAACAAAGCTGTTTGTTGGCAGTGGACACAATGGTGTCAAATGCTATCCACAAGTGTCCAAAACAATCGCCAAGTGGAAATACCAGATTCCTTTTTTTTCACCAGCCAAGGCTACAGATACTCCCACTCACTCCATTCTCAAAAAAATATGTATCAGAAGCACAACTAATAAATAGCCAGATCATTGTGCCTTTCATCGGGGTCTTTTAGAGGTCTGACTTTAGCTCTGACACAGCTGAATCACTTAAACAGTATCAGCTGTCGCAAATGTGTTTATATGGTCATCTGTCCCATGAGAGAGCAAACAGCTCGGTAAACAAGCCCCGCTCCTATCACTTTTGTGAGTGATGCAAAGAGCTCTGCTAATGAGGGCAAGATGGTGGCACATATCCAAAGATTTAGAGGAACTGAACTGGTTTGTAGTTTCACTTAAGAGTTTTATTCTGTGGAACAACCGCAGACACAGTGAAAGCGTAGTAACCGGAATCCACATATATTACATATATAATGTATTGTTCATTATTTAGCAGATTCTTGTGAATTGGGCCCTCAATATTTGGCTAGGATGTCACTGCACATCAGGTCAACAGGAAACCACAGCACTGATGGCGACAGGAAAGTTTACAGGAATGCGGCTCAGATCAGAAACACTCATTCATCAAGGCCTACCTCTACTTAAAAGGCTATCTTCCAAGGCTTGTAAACATCCCCTCAAACAATCTCCTGTTCTCCTTAGCATCTCTCCTACATAGCGCTCTCTCTGTCTGCCTCTCGCTCCATGTCTGCCCTGCAGTCTGGAAAATGAAGCCACAGTGATAGGAGAAGTGAATCCACTGATGCTTCCCACACAACAAGCACACGCTAGCGTTAAAGTTTGGAGACAAGGCCGTAAAGTACGTCACAGCACAGAACAAAAGGCACTCACAAAACCAGACAAAGACCAAATAAAATTCCCCTTCATAGCCTATTGACCCCTCCAAATAAATGAAGCCATTAGGAAAATTAATGATAACTCCAAAATGAATCTCTAGTCTCAGACGTGTTTTTAAGGAAGTACTCAGAATAGAGCAAAGGCACAACAACAACAAAAAAATCCTTGGGCCTGAAGTTGCAAGAATAAGTCTTTCCAGACACATCTCGATAAAACAGAGTGTCATAACTTACTTTTGAGTCATAACAGGGTTGAGCTGGAACACTTAAAAACAGACCTCAGGAAAAAAAAAGGGTAACAATATCTGTCAGAGGTCATTAACTGTGTATTTAAGCTTGTTTTTATTGCTTTGTTAAGTCGCAGAAAAGGATTGCTCTCCATGGCAGCGTAATCTCATAGCTATGGCCTCTTATTGTTCTGGGCTTGTTTAAGCACAACACGAACACAACCAAATCTGCCAGTTCACATAGGTTAGGAGCTCTGAACAAGAGCCCTTTTTCTCTACATTCTTGCTTGACACCCACATACTTGATGCCTGAATCAACAAGCAGGAGGGGTTACGCCAGATCATAGGAGAGCTATATTGGAGAAACTGGCTTGTTTGGCTGACGTCCATTCTGGGAACATCTGGAAAGTGATCTATTCCTCAAAACACATTGCAGAGCAAAACTTTGTTTACAACCCATAAGAGAGAGAGAGAGACGAGGAGGAGGAGGACGCTCAGGGCGATGGATGATGCAAATTTCCTGAAGAACCAAACCCGGCTGAGCTGAAAACCATCATTAATACTTTAGAAATCAAAATTAACCTGAACCAAATTAGTCATAACTAAGCTGCTTCAGCATGTAGATTTGTTGGGCTTTTACAGTTAGTGTGTCATTGTATAAAGTATATAATTGCCTGTCGCTGACAGTGAAAGGCGTGTGGCCAGTTATACAAAAGCCATACTAACAGTTCTCTGCCCACACATGAATATGCCAGTGTATATCTCAGCTCAATGTGCCTTGTGTGTACCGCTCACGCTGAGTAAAATGCCTCCAGGCCGAGATGAAAGGACATGAGAGGTTTGCCTCATGCACACACGCTCACAGGTTTAACCCTCAGAGATCCAAGCATTCATATCAATGTTGTACTGTTTGTTTACACCCAAAAACATGTTTTAAGAAGGCACTTGTTATGAGATATTTATCATAATGTTTCTGTATCATTCTGTAAACAATGTCTCATATCTAAAATATTTAAAAAATATATTATGGAATGTATATACAGTATATCTCACTTTCCAACCATGTTGCAGATATATATTATCCAAAACAGCGCAATAGTGCAATGATGTCAATAGGCAGTAATCATGTTGTGTAATATTACATACTGTGCTAGTTATGACATTTTAAATAGTAAATATTTCCTTGCCACATTTGTTGTTGTCAAACATTTGTGAGCAATTTAGCTACAATGAATCTTTGAGGGTAAAAGGACTGTAACCTGACAGTATTCAACATACCACTGGACATAATGAGAAACAGTAGTATTCTCCACACACACACGCAGCAAAGTGAAATTATCACGGGTTTAATATTATGACCTGCTGCATAATATAAATCCTCTGCAATTTAAAATATACTATTTTATTTGTACACATAAAGAGTCATATTTGTTGTGCTGTGAGCAGTGGACCGCAGTGTCCTTGTAAACCAGTGGCAATGGAGACAGAATGGTGACTCATTTTACAGGAAGATTCAGACTAGAAACAGTTCGTAAAAGAAACCTCAGCCCGAGAGTCTCTCTTCCAATGTTTTTTAACTCTTTCCCCGCTGCATGCGACATCCATGAGACTGCAGAGAGTCCCATTCGTCAATTCGAGATCACATAGCGGTATCACTCAAAGAATTACGTAATGCACTTATGCAGCAAGACAACCACATCAGTGTGCACTGAAATTTGATTCAGCTATTCATTTTTCATTAGTTGCCTTTCATTGAAATAATTTAGATAGTTATGATGTAATGCATAGAGTGGATGGCATACTCGATAATGTCAGCTTGCATGCTAATTATTAATCACAGACAACACATATTACCCACCCCTACTTCCTTTGTATAACTACTGGCACCAGAGAAATCAGTGTAATTTCCCTTTCTTCCCTTTTGTATTGAAGGAAGGAAGCCTTACCAATTTGATCTTCAGGGATAAGGGACTCAATAGGTGGGTCAAGCTCCGAGCTCTGCAGCAGGTAGGACTTCATCTGAGTCATGAACTGCCTGAGAGTCTGCAGCAGGTCCAAGCCTGACGTGTGGCAGCCGCGGTTCTCCTGCAGGAAGCTCACATAGTCCTGCACCAGGCAGCCAAAGTAAGTCCCTTTATCTCTGGATTGCTCAACAATCTTCCGAATGGCCCTCCTCTCAGGCGTCCTCAGAGAATTTAGAACGCAGCTCACTTTGCGCAAATGTCCTCTTAGTGCACGTGGCAGCATGAACGTACCAGCACCATTCTGCTTCTTTGACTTGAAGGGTGGTGGCACCTCCTGATCGCTCTCCAAGTTGATGCCGTCATCTTCTTCCTCTTCTTCCTCCTCCAGGCTGCTGTCGCCAGTGGGACGTTCAGTTCTGGAGGGACTGGCCTCCATAGGCAATGAGAAGCTGTGGGTGAAGTCGAGGGAGTCTGAGGACGAGGTGGAGATGCTGATGTCACTCAGTCGCTCTCGTCCTGTGGTGCAGTGCTCATCTGCAGGGCTGCTGTTCTCCAGGTTGGGGGTGTTGCACGAAGACATCTTAGCCAGGCTCCAAGACACGGCATCATCAATGGTCTGGTCATCCAGGGCCATTTGGCAGCGGAGACCGTCTGCGTCAAGCAGGCCAGAGGAATTCTTACTGCGAGATGAGGGCACCAAGATTGGCTTACTGAACTTTTTTGGTGGGGAGGATGAGGGAGATAAGGAACTAAAGGATGATCCCAACCTCCCCAGTAGGCTGCTCTTTTCCTGAGGCGTTTTGATCCAACAGACCGTCTCAGGCATGGTCTTCTGTTTACGGAGAACTGCTGATCTGCCGGAGGCAAAGCGGGGAGGTGGGGGTCGAGGTGGTGGGGATCTCTCACTCTTGGATCTACTCACACTTATGTGTGATTTGTTTTGTTTGCTGCTTGTACTGCAGAAGATGTTGCTATCACAGTTCTGGCGATCTATTCTATGCAGAGCACTCTGGTGGTGCTGAGAGCCACCTGCTTTGGCCGGGGATGTTTCTTGCTTTTTGGATGAAGGGTCAGGTTGGTGTGTTTGCAGGAAGAGGGGATTGATGAAGCACAGCGCTCCGTTGGATTGACTGCATTCAAGTTCAGAAGGGGTCCGAGTGAATGGGATGGCTCTTGGGGAGAAATTAATGCCCAACTCTTTTAGTCTCTGACTGTTACAAACAGTCTCCCCAGACACAGAAGACTCCTTCTTATTGCACAGTTTAGAGTCCCAGAAACCTGCAAAAAAGATAACACAATGAGGCTCCATTTTAATAAAAAAAGACATTAAATTTGAACATAGAAATTCTCAAGAAAAGTTCATTCTCTGAATTTGATGAACTAAGAGGCATTTAACAATTAGACAGCTGAATCATATTTTTATTTTTTTTTACATAATTACAGAAGAATATTACAAAAAAAATATAGAGCTACAATGCCAAGTGATTGACAAAAAAGCTCAAGAACATTAGCAGACATTTCAGATAATGCTTCTGAAAGCATTATCCTACAAATCCAAGCACCGGCATTTAAAACACAATGAAAAAAATCGAGTAGGCGCAAACACAAAACCACAGAATTCCATGACGGAAACTAATGAAAAAAACATTGAAGCGAACAATCAACAAAATCTTAAAACAATGAGACAAGAAAAGGAGAATTAAACTTACGCTACATCTAAACAGTAAGTCTTCTCTTCAGATTTTATGTAAATAGTTTGAGCACAAAGGTTACACGTCTACAGTCCATGCAGTGACTCTGCTGTCTGAGTTGTGAGTGGTAGAGTAGTGCTGATACACACACAGTGAATGGTGAGATCATGCATGCTGATGAGAAGGTGGGAGGACTTTCAGCTCTCAGTTCCTCCTCTCATATTACACACTCGTTCATACTAAAGGCCGCCCATTCAAATGTTTTCATTTGATGCAATACAAAAGAATGACTTTTCAGTGTTTTGGTTATGTGATCTTGCATTTTCAGTAAACAGAAACTTTTTACTTTGATCAAGATTCAGTTTTATGTAATCAACACTGTAAGTACTAGAACTATACAACATAACATATAAAAAAAAAACAGAAGGGGAAAATGTCCTTAAGAATAATGTGCTGATTAATTTACCAATAAATTGTAACATATTTAGAGATAAGTTTAGCATGTACTGGTGCTGCATCATTTAATATACTTTTAAGGTAAATAAATTAAAATCTTTGCCAATTTAGTTTAGAACAAAATTGGTGTCGTAAGGGCAGATATTTCAAATAATTTAAATTATTAAATAATAATAGCAATAACAATAGTAATAAACTGGCAGAAAACTAGAACAGAAATATAGGAGTGACAGGAAATCAGATGTTTTTCTTGATCAGTCTCAGTCATCTTAAAACTGATGACATCTTAGACGAGCAGGAAGTGTTTGCGTCACTCGGATCAGTTCTGCCGAAGCGACACCTGTGCAGGAGTGGAATGACTGGAAACCCGCACCTGTGTATACAATTGTGCTTTTCTTTTTATCTTTTCCGTCTCTTCTTTGCCTCACTCTCTGTAAACGAACTTAAAATGCTACCATTATATTGTGTTGCCTTTGTCTCTTTTGTTCTGTCTGCTCTCATTCTCAACGCTTCTCTTGTTGTCCTCACTTCACCCCCACAGTCAATGAGCAGCTGGAATTTTATCTTGGTGGAGTTTCTCTTGGAAATGATCCTAGTATGAGGTACCACACCCATCACTGCTCTCTGCACAGCCATTTCAGCATTTATTACTGCCTAACCTTATTATTACAGGTGGCATACCTTACCTGCCAAAATCCACTGTCTCACCTATCCCATTCAGACAAGTCTGGTCTTCCTGAGGAAAATATGATCCCCTCTGAGATTTCAACTATGTCATTTCACAAAACTAAATGATTAAAAGATTAAAAAGATTAAAACATGACCCTAAACAAGTCATTTAATGGTTTCATATTCATATTATGATAAAAAAAAAAAGAAGAAGCTTTTCACCCCAAATCAAATTTTGTTTTGTAATGTACCTCATAATCTCTGCTAATCAAACAAAACCACAAAAATGTAGTTTTCAAGATTTTATACGTCTCACTGTCGTACATCACATACGTCAATTACAGTGCAAAGTTACAACATGCAGACTGTCAATGAATCAGACACAAAGCACACAGGCAGATCTCTGTCTGACAGAGACATTTACTAGCGTCAAACACATCTGTGGTCAATTTCACCTAGCCAAAGTCTCATCAACTGCATATGTTGTCCACATGAGCTGTTTGTTAAATGCCACGTGTCGAATGTTGTCATGTGTTTGCTGGCACAGTAACACCTGTATTGTCAATACTCCAGGATGTATCTAACTGATGTTCTGTTTTTCACTACATGCTGGGTTTTGTAGTACAACAACATCCAGCATGTAGTGAAGAACAGAACATTCATACAGCCTGGGTATTAATTGGTTATTGGCCATAAAAAGAAAATAAGTATCAGTTTATCATGACTTGACATTATAATTTTAATATGTGCACCCCTTCTGTATACACAGTATATGTTTTAAAGTTGGTGGTTACTTGTAAATGAAATGTTTAGCTAAATGCTTTATTTTAACCATGTAAAACTGGTGCTCATCAACGATTAAACTTTGCTACACTGAGTACAGTATTAAAACTCTGACCTGAATTGAAGATGGAATGCAAAAGTCCACATTAGGTTTAAAGCACACACGGCATTACACCCAAACACAGACATATAATAAACACATAAAAAGCTGAGGGTCATTAGAGTAGCAGTTATGGTGTCTGAGTAACGTTGAAACCCAACAGTCAGTAGTCAGGCTCAGTAAAACATTCATGCACAGAGAAGAAAACTCACCTCTTCCGAACTGAGCCACTTCCTCCAGATCTGTAAGGGTTTTCGCAGCTGCGATGGCCTCAGGGAGCTTCAGGGTGAAGGGCAGAACATCCCTAAAGAGCACAAATGAATCTTGAGAAGAGCTAAAAACATTACAAACATAGAGTGATAATACTAAAAACTAAAGAGCAAGAATATCCGTGCTGAGAGTCGTTGTCTGCACTCGTGGAGAGAGTGAAAGAAAGAATGAGTAAGTGAGAGAGAAAGAGAGTGAAATAGTTGTTAATCAAATCCTGTAGGTGAGTTTGGCAGAGAGAGGGCTGTGTTTATCCACTGACTTTTCTGCGTGGCACTGGCACAGGCTTGGATTTGTTAGGTCTGGCAACCCTCTTCATTACAGAACTCATATGGGTGAGCTCTAACTATGTAAACAGTTTAAGACAAACAAACAAACTTTGACTACATTCTCTTCTTTTTGAAGGAAAAAGAGGCCATGTTTCCAGTTAGACTCTTCCTTCCTGTTATTATCCGTGTTGCACTGGAATGCAATTGAATCAGCATCATCTGGTTTTACTTTACCACAAACATTCTGGTTTATTCTCAGAATTTCAGGAGATTTTCTTAAAGGTGAAGGGTATCATTTCCATGCATTACAAAAAAACAACACCTCCCCCTTCCATTGGCCCAGTCCAACAGATAGTCCCACCCCAAACTCATGCCATTGGTTGAGCTAATATTTCTGTGTTAGGCAGGGTCTAGGATATATGCTTGGGTAATCATTACTAGTTTTCTTATAAAACAGTTTAGACTTTCTTATGGAAGAGGCAAGAATTCTTATAAATGAATAATATCTACACCAACAAAACATAATAGTTGCTGTCCTCCCTCTTTTAAATATAAATAGACCAGTAAATTATCTTAGAAACAAAAGCAGGTTTTGCAGCAGTTTTGTTTGTTTTCAGAATGGGATCAGCTTACCTGCTGATACAGCAGAACGCCACCAGTCGAAAGAGGTCTGCAAAGCTGATCCCTGAGCCCTCCAGGGAAAAAGCTGTAATAAAGACACACCACAGAAGGTTACACTGACTGGAATTGCTATTGGAAAAAGTGGAATGACCTAACAGTCGCTCTTGAAGGGAAAAGTAAACAGAGCCAAATTTATACATTTAAACTTCTTTCACACAAGCCACACAGGATCTGACCCACTTACTGTATGTCCAGAGAGTGACAGACAAAGGCAAAGAGAAAACAGAGAGATGAAATCATTCTAATATGCTGACTTGGTGCTCAAGAAACATTTCTTATTAATATCACAGTGGAAAACAGTTTTATATTTACTATTATATATATATATATATATTATATACACACACTTCATATTTTTCTGTAAACCATGATACTTTTTTATAGAAAGTTCAAAATAATTATTTATTTGAAACAAATCTTTTGTAATTAGGTAAAAGTCTTTTGTCACTTTTGATCAATTTAATGCATCCTTACTGATTATATATATATATATATTAATTTCTTTCAAAAAAATCTTACTGACCCCAAAGTTTTATATGCTAGTGAATGCTGTGTATATCACAATACACATATATTGTACTGACATTCAGTACCACAGCATTCTTGTCACCCTGTCATATGAAATGTGTGTTTGACAGAATAATAAAATTCATAAATGAAGTTAAAGTGCCCCATTATGCTTTTTCGAATATTACTTTTCATGCAGTGTGTATAAATATAGCTGTTGGTGAATATAAAAGGTCTGTAGAGTTTTAATGATCAAAGTGCATGACAAATAAAGTTATTCTCTCCTAAAATAAACTCACAAGTTCACATTTACACATAATCAGATAGAGTAAAGGTTATTCATATTTGGCGTGCTGTCCGAGGAGAGGGCTCCAAGCTTGGAATTTGGCCCAGACCCAGAGTGCTCCCCCTCCCAGGCTGGGACAGGAAGAGTTAGGAGTGAGGAGATGGGGTGGAGGGGGGATGCTGGAAAACTGTTGTGGGACAGAGGTAAGTCTGCTGAATATATACCTGCTGTCACGCTAATTGAGTTGATTAGTTCATATCACTGTGTATCAAGTGCAGAGGAAGCCTCTGAAGCTGAAATTCAGATATGGTAATGGGCGTTTCGTTTCCGACACACACTGTAAGTGGTAGAATAATCACAACAGACTGAGCCATCTGACCAATCAGAGCAGAGTAGGCTCATGGAAAGGAGGGGTTTAGAGAGACTGAATCTCTACAAACAAACCGTTTTCAGACTTTTTCAAAAAGGAGGTGATGTGCATCTATGTTATGAGAAAATTAAGGTGTTTTTGACCTCGGATAAATATAAACCTACTGTAGAAGACTCAAACAAAATTAGGAACCTTTAAAAGAGCATAATAGGGGCACTTTAAAACTCTCGATCAAACAAACAAACGTCTGTAGTTTATTATTAAGTTAACTGCTGCTCTGATGAGAGAACAATTAAACAGGATGTGGACAGGTAAATCAAAAACCACCAAAAATCTCAAACAGGAGGAAGTGAAAAAGGTGACAGACACACACACACACACACACACACACTATTAGTGGTCTGCAAATGGAAACAATTTGGTATAGTACTTACTATACTGGCTCTCTTTAACAGGGAAGTCCCGTACAATCAGTGTGTCACTGTCCATCCGCAGGGAAATCACCTTTTTCTGCAGTTTATAACACCTCCTCACCACAAAACTCTAGACAGAACACACAAATGAAAGGAAAGAACATAATTAAAAATAAATGACAAAAGAATCTATTGTTGTTAAGCAAGTTGGCTGCTGCATCTGCGCAGACAGTGTCTTTACCCCTGCCGGCTGCGGCTGCAGAATGCGTCTGGCTTCCTCATCACTGAGTGACAGCAGCAACCATACAGAGTGTGTCTGCATCAGTCTGTCCAGGATGCTCATGCGTCTGCGTAGAGAGTCATACCCAGAATCCCTCACTCCAGGCGCACCAGCACAGGCAGAAGATTGCAGGAACAAACCACTCACCTCTCCTTCCAGACTACAAATACATACATAGAGAGAGAGAGAGAGAAAGAGAGAGAGAGAGAAACTTTTATTACACAACAACACAAGATAAAAACAACACTTAGTCCTAGATTGAAGTTTTGTTTTTAACATTATGATAGGTCATTGTGGGTTTGGAAAGTAGGAGGTATTACTGCATTTGTCTCTCAAGATATAAAGAGTTTCAAGTGGTCTGTGACTTAGAGGATTAAAAATATAAAACACAATAAATAATAAAAAAAAAAAAAATTATATATATATTATATATATAAAATGAAGAAAAAAATGCCAATACTAAATGAAGAAAAAACAGATTAGAAGCTTGTTTTGGTTGGCACTTCAGTTGTTTTCCAAACTTTCGAAAGTTGATTGTGAAACACCTGAATTTATTTTTTCCATGCACTCCTTTTAATTTCATGGAAATGCAGTATTGCAAAACCATGTGCTACGGCGTAAAAAATAAGACATGCTCCACCTGCTGGAGAACATGGGAAGTACAATAACAAACACATAATGAATCTACACAGTCCAAAAAGACTCCACAAGAGGCAAGACATTTTAAAGCTGATGTCTGTGATACAAAATACAGAATGACTAAATAAATCTGCACATTTATCTCCCTTCTCAGTTTAATGCCAAATACAACTACAACTGCCTCTGTGACACTTTCACAACTTGCTTAGTGTGTTTGAGAGATCCAAAACAGCAACACTAGCTCAAGCAGTGACATGAGTTTGTTGCATTTTTAAAATCCTAAAACCTTTGTTTTATTAAAACTACTTATTTCCAGGTTTAAATTTCCACGTTTTTCAATGTGGTCTCAGACCTTTGGATCCCACTGTACAATTGAGCACAAATACAAAAGAAAACAGCATATAATGTAACCTAAAATTCCTATTAATGCCAGTGAGGAGGATGACAGTGATGAATGATGGACTCACCCCTGTAAGATCTCTGTCTCCGGCTCTCTGGCTGGCTGAACCATCTCCTGCTTTAGCTCTGAGATCTCCGTGGAGAATGTGTCAATCAGCTGTAGTAACAGACACACACAAAAACACCATACCAGCGTGAAGAGCAAGAAATCTAAAGACATTTTAAATGTGTGCTCGTGTGTCAAGCATGTTTTGTATGAATGGGAAGTGGCTATGTCTGGAATTAGTCACATGAAATGACTCCCAGTTAACCAGCAACTGCATCCGTTTCCTTTCAACAACCAACAGTGAGAACAATTTAGAAACTTTCAAAGAACTTCTCCTTTGATTATTCCTTTCATTATTCCTAGATGAAACACTGAACAGCAGTCACTGTAAATAAAATACACAATATTATTGAAAGAAAAACATATTCTGTGTGGTATAAGGCAGGGTGCTTTTCATCTAACTTCTTAGATTAGACATGAAGCACAGTGATTTTAGGTCAGTAAGGATAAGTGCACTTGGAAAAGCTGTTGTTTTGTCATTGTATTTCTTCATAGATCTGAGTTACTCTTGATGGCCAGCAGGGGGCAGAGAGTTATTTTCTTTCCTATTCTCTTTTTATTTCTCTCGCTCTCCCTTTTTTATTTAATTTACTTTTTGCATTCACTTTTTGAACTTCTTTTCGCCTGCACAAATTCCAGTTAGCACTAAAACTCATACATGTGAGGAGACAGTCAATATTTCAAACCCTCAAACCAGACAAGTAAAGACCCATCCACACTTTCGGTTGTGTTTCTTTTTTATCTGAGCCAGCATTTTCCGCTTATGGTCATGAGGTATTTCTCTAACTTCATCTCAGCCTTAGTCAGCAAACCACAGTTACACACCAACCAGCTCACAGCCAAGGAAAGCACTGCGTAAAGACATAAAAAGTGCCTCAGTGATTCCAAAGCGCTTGGTTGCTGTAGATTATTGCTGAATGGGCTGCACCCTTGAAAGGACAAGAATTATCAAACCAATATAAAATAAACTGGCTCACTGCAATGGCTTGATATGGCTCAGTATCTGAGCCAGACAAGAAATACCTCAGAAAACAAAGCTTATCTAAATAAAAACACTCAGGAACAGGCATGCATGAGTTTATACACACTTATTACCTTGGCCTAAATAGTAGAGTATTTTAAAATGTAAAGACTAACACTTGCTTTTGCATTTTAACATATACAATCATAAAATAAATTATAAATGACATGTGAATGTGAATTTTGTCAAAGAAAAAAAACATTTATCAAGAAGAAAATGTACTGAAGACACATATGTAATGGCTGTTGAAAATTCAGCTTTGAAAACTTATTTTAAATTGTAATATATTTTCAAATATTACTGATTTTACTCTATTTTAATCAAATAAGTGCAGCCTTTGTGAGCATAAGCGACTTCTTTCAAAAACATTAAAAAAAAAAATATTATACCAACCCCACATTTTTCAATGGTAGTGCAGATATTTAATATTTATGCATTTATCTACTTATTTATTTACCTTTAACCTTTTTATTAGTAGAGACATTGAGAGTAGAGATGAGAATTTATGGAGAACAGCTGGAATCGAACTCTGGCCACCTGTGCAAAAATACCAACACCAGGACACTTCTCTAACATTCAACTCACATTTTCTGTCATTTTGTCACTGTTCTTAATTTCATTAAAAAAAAAAAAAAAAAAAAAAAAGTGTGAAAAAAAGAGATGGAATTTCCCCAATCAAATATGAATGAGATTGTGCAATACTAATGAGCAGCACTGACAGAGAAAAAAACGGAAGAAACACTTTAAACAGATTTACAAGAACTCAGAAAATTCCTCTGAACTATTGTCAGCCAGAAGGTTTGTTTGTTTGTTTATGATTTAACACCATGCGTGCTACCTCGACTATATTCATGGCAAGAACGAGATTTTTTTTTTTTCTTAAAGAAAAAATTAAATTACGTTTTTAAATTTGATCTTAGATAAACGTTCTAAAACTGGCCTTACTTCATTAAAAAAAAATTCATAAAAGTCAACAGAAAAATATAGAATTCTAACAGATTTCAAACTATCACAATCCATCAAAAAATGCTTCAGTGATAATGGATTCCTGCACAAGGAGCATAAAGGAGCATCTTTACCCATTAACAGAAACATATGGGTTATTCTGGAGTGCCCTATTCAACAGCATGTGTAGATAATATGATCCCAGCGATTTTCAAAGTGGACACAACGTTTTGCACCAACCACAGGATTGATTTTGTAAAGCTGGTCAGCCAGAAGGAAGACAATAGGACCACCTATCATTTACACTGAAACAGACACAATCCTGCTGAGACAGAGAGAGATCTAATGTAAAAATCATTCAGCTTGTGTTGATAAATTCATCCAGAAGCAGAAAATGACTTCAGCTTTAGTGATGAGCCATAAAAAGAGGTGATGAAGCAGAAAAAAAGGTGCATTTTCGCCTGCTGGACATTCATTAGGAAACTCTGATGCCTGTGAGGTGCTGGCTGGTGTTCTGGAGACTGGTGAGATCAAGAGCTCTTCCAAATGCTGCAGTCATCTGTGCCTCCATTTAACCAGCCGTGAGGTAAAGTCATTCATAGCATACAAAGCAGCCAAGAAAGACTCTAGGAAACTATGTGCTGACATTTTACTAGCACGCTTGTTTCAGCCAAACACAGTCCTCACACTGAGAGGAGTGTTCGGAATATAAACACTCAAAGTGACAGCAGCAGAGTTATTCAATTAAAGGGACTGTTCACTAAAAAATGAACATTCTGTGATCCTTTACTCACCCTTACGTCATTCCAACATGTTTATTCCATTAAACACAAAAGTTTAAATTCTTTTCCATAAAATTAAAGTAAATGATAATATATAGCAGTGGTTATGTTAATATAACAACATTTAAATAACTTAAAGATTTATTGGGACCCCCCACTTATTGGTTACTGGCCATAACATAAAGATAACTTAACTTATCAGTATCTGCCAGAATTTTGATATTGTGCAAATTATATTATATAGCAGTGGTTATGTTAATATAATAAAATTTGGTAGCACTTTAGTATAGGGAACAATTCTCACTTTTAACTAGTTCCTTATTATCATGCGTATTACTAGAATATTGGCTGTTTATTAGTACTTATAAAGCACATGTTCTGCGTGACCATATTCTACATCCCTTAATCCCACCCCATACCTAAACTTAAACACTACAACATCTACCTTACTAACTCTTTATAAGCAGTAAATTATGAGTTTATTGAGGCAAAAGTCATAGTTAATAGTGAATATATGTTCCCCATACTAAAGTGTTACCTAAAATTTAAATAATTTGAAGGTTTATTGGGGACCCCCCCATTTATTGGTTATTGGCCATAAGATATTTGTTGACTTATCGTTATCTGCCAGAAGTTTGATATTGTGCATCTCTAATATCATAAAAGTAATCCATATAGCTTATATTTCTTATTATTCTACGCCATATTTCATTATATGGAAAAGGGCAGGCATATATTCTTTGAAAATTCACCTTCTGTGCTGCAAGAAAACAAGAAAGTCATCCACGTTTGGAACAACTTAAGGGTGAGTAAATAATGACCGAATTTTCTTGTTGTTGTTGTAGTTGAACTGTTCCTTTAATAGATGACGAAGGTAAAATTCAGTCTGCTCACCACATTCCACTGAAGTATCATCTAAATTGATGACAGGGAAGAGATGTTACAGGAGTGTTTTCTGTTAAGGAAACAAGGAGGAATATAAATTTTTGTTCACTGACGTTCATAATCTTATCATGCATTTGTCACGGCCGATTAGCGTCGGAGCGAAAGCCTGATTTATTTGCCTTTGGCTGCATCTAATTTGTTTACATGTAACAAAGCTTGCAATTGCAACTACAACTTCCTCCTGCATGAAATAATCACAACACATGCTGGAGGATAAGTAAGGTCACCCTGAAACAATTACATAAACATTCACACAAAAAGTCTTTAGGTTTGTTGGAAGAATAGCTTGCAGAGATAACAACTGGATCTATCATCCTCTGAGAACCTCTTAAGCTTTGCAGCTTTAGTGCTGGCAGAGAGAACGGACAGAGCAGCATTCCACGTGGTCTCCAGAGGCCCTGACTAACCTGCTCTCTGTCTGGCTCTAAAGTAGGACACTTACTGAAAGCAAACTCATCCAATGATGGGGGTTTACAGTGTGTCATTTTTTGCTGGCTGGCACATTACTGTGGAAGATGTAAACTATAGTGCTGTTCAGTTATGATGAAAATTAGTTGGCCATGTTGTCAGATGCATTCCTGACTACCTCTGAACGAGGTTTGGGGTGATTGGGGTCACCTGAGATTGACCTTAAAAGGACAGTTCATCTAAAAATGAAAATTTTGTCATCATTTACTCATGTCGTCCCAGACCTGTATGAGTTTCTTCTGTGGAACATGAAAACAGATATTTGAAAAATGTATTTTTTGTCGATACAATGAAAGTCAATGGAGTTCAGTATTTCAGACCCATTAACTTTGATGGCGTGGACAAAAATGATTTTTGTTCCAAAATAAAGTCATTCAGGTTTGGAATGAGTAATTGATGATATATATATATATATTTTTTTTTTTTTTTTGGGTGAATATAGCTTTAATACCAGGGGCCAGTTGCATAAACACAACCACTATATTAAGAGTGCTTATTAATGTCACTTTTCAATGTCAATTTCACTTTATTTACAGTATAAAGCTTCACTTTATTTACAGTATAAAGCACCATTTAAAACAACAACTATTGACCAATGTGCTGTACATAGTATAGAATAAAACAATAAAAATATGACAACTAACAAACAATAGAACAGATAACATAACACTGCTGAAGACTGTTTATTAAAGGGTTAGTTTACCCAAAAATGAATATTCTGTCATTAATTACTCACCCTCATGTCGTTCCAAGCCCGTAACACCTTCGTTCATCTTCGGAATACAAATTAAGATATTTTTTGATGAAATCCGAGAGCTCTCTGACCCCTCCATAGAGGGGAAGTAAAAAGTTCATGTGACTACAATGGTTCAACCTTAATTTTATGAAGCGACGAGAATACTTTTTGTGCACAAAAACAAAACAAAAATAATGACTTTATTCAACAATTTCTTCTCTTCCCTGTCATTCTCCAATTCTGAGTCAGCGTTCTGACGTAGAACCTGGAAGCGCTGCACTGTGTCTACAACATAAACAGTGTAGGAGAATGACAGGGAAGAGAAGAAATTGTTGAATAAAGTTGTTATTTTTGTTTTGTTTTTACGCACAAAAAGTATTCTCGTCGCTTCATAACATTAAGGTTGAACCACTGTAGTCACATGGACTATTTTAACAAAGTCTTTAGTACCTTTCTGGGCCTTGAAGGTGGTAATTAAATTGCTGTCTAGGGAGGGGTCAGACAGCTCTCGGATTTCATCAAAAATATCTTAATTTGTGTTCCGAAGATGAACAAAGGTCTTAAGGGTGTGGAACGACATGAGGTGAGTAATTAATGACAGAAATTTCATTTTTGGGTGAACTAACCCTTTAAGAACTAGGCTTACCAACTAGCTTACTTTTTTTTTTTTTTTTTTTTTTTTTAAAGTCACATTACACTGATCTAAATTTTATGTAACAGTTATGACTAGACTTTCAGAAAAAAACTTGTAAGACTAGTCTAAACAGTTTACGCAACCGACCACGGTGGTAAACTATGTCTAAATGACAAAAAAAAGAAAAGAAAAAAAAAAGTATTTTTTTTAATATGGGAGGCTCAGTTAGAAAAGCTCATGCACGATAAAATACAGTACATGCAAATTCATATCCAGAACATGCAGGCAGGCACATACAGACAAACAAGGCAAAGCTGAGAGGACAGTGGCGATGTGTCTCAAACCCTTACCTTAAAAAAGCTGCTGCTCCGGTCCATGAGGCAGGACTGCATCATTATCTCTGCAGACATGATTTGGTGTATGCAGCTCTTCTGTGTTGGGCAGTGTTTCTGTGGATCACAGACACACATGCTTTATTTTGAAGGCCAGAACAGGGATATCTCAACCCATTCCACATGGATAGGCCAGAGAAACAAGCAGACAAGACTTGTTTAGAAGGAGACTGGCATACATGCACCTTACGCCCACTCTAAACATTATTAAAAGCCCTCTTCACTTGTGTCTCATTTCCTGCCTTGTGAATTAACATAAACTGCACCCTTTACACACGCAACACTGTTTTATACATTCACAGTCACATGCTCAAACACAACTTGCCCTAGATTGCTCATAATAAAAAGGATGTGCAGTTTATAATTGCTAGTACTATCTATGTTACAACTAGGGCTATAAATTCAACACATTATTTTATTGCAAATAAGATATAATAAATAATAAGATAAATAAATAAATATATATACATTGTATGATTCTATATATTTTTAAGCAGCATATCTTATAATTAATTCTATGAATTTATCAATTGATACATAGAGATCATGGGATTACTGTTAGAGAAAACAGAGATGACAGTCTGAGTTTAAATCTTTTGTTCACTCACTTTTCTAAAGAAGTTTTCAAAACAGCTTCAGGCATAATACAGGGAGAGGGATCAGCTGGGAGACTGGTGGAGACAAAACCAGGGCAAAGGTCAAGCCATTTGAAAAGGGAGTGGAAGAGAGCAGCAGGAGGAACATAAAGCTTTTTCAGCAGTAAATGCATGACTCAGCACAGGTAAGAATCAAAATCAAAAATTAAAATTCCTGGAATGTAGTGATTACCCACTGAAAATTACTCTGTACACTTACTGTACAGTCAGGGTCAAATATTTGGAAACAATTTATTCATACTGTAGAATGCAGTGAAATCTCACTGATTTTTCATCCTGCTCCTCATAGCTCAATGTTAAGCACTAACATTCAAAAGTTTTTTTTTTTTTTTGTTTGTTTGTTTTTTTAAAGAATGAATTGTACTCAGCAAGGATGCATTAAATTGATCAAAAGTGACCGTGAAGATTTTTACCTTGAAAGATTTCTATTTCAAATAAACACTGTTTTTTTTTTTTTTTTTTTTTTTTTAAACTATCTGTTTATCAAAGAATCCTGGAAAAAATATATCACAGTTTCCACAAAAAAAAAAAAAAGTAAGCAGCACAACTGTTTTCAGCATTGATAATAAGGTCAGAGCAGTATATTCAAAATTATGGAGGGCATACTAAGTACTAGAATATTATACATTTGTTGAATTAAATCTAGGGTGTACTCATTTCTGCAATCCTTAATTTAAACAAAATTGGCTAATTTACTTATTTTATGGCTATTAATGACATATATTTCTCAGTTTTTATTATGTATATGTTTAATACATTTTAATTTTGCCATCTTTCCATGAATTGTATTAGTGATCATAAAGAAAATACATTTTGTGTATTTGTTCAGAGGGGGTGTACTCATTTATGTTGTGCACTGTAAATACACCCTACCAGAGAAACTGTAAACAATACAGCCATTAAAAACAGCCACACTGCCTCTGCAGGTCACTTAGTTCACAAGGAGCGAGCGTCTCTCTACTGCTGCACAAGATTGTCATCAGTTGGAGCAAGAGCCAGCACTGACCCACTTCCAGATGCTGCAGATCCCCAACACCCAGAAAAGCTTTGATCCAGCACAGCTGTCTGACTTATGCACAACAGCTTTTTCCTTCACAGACAGCAGAGTCTTGCTAGCACAGTGTAAACCTGACTCCACTCTTACTGTTGACAAAGGAAACACAAAGACTTTTTTCACTGGTTGAATTTATGTATTGAGCTAACACAAAGCTGCTGTCTGGGTGCTGACACTAGAGGGAAAATCGTGGCTCACATGTGGAGCTCAGCTCACAAAGCCTTTGATGTGACCATCAGAAGCTTTGAAAAGAACCAGCATCTCCTCCCAAACCTTTGCTTTCTTCTGCACATATTGACATGGACTCTTGTGTCCTCCAGAGCCAATTATCAGCAGTGCCTTAGTTCAGACTGTAGCACAATTCAGTACCATAATCCCTAAATACTGGAAGAGTAGTCTGAGTGAGGTCCAGGTATTTCTTGTGAAGCGTTGTTCCTGTGCTGACAGATATGGATTGAGTTTGACATGTTAATCTACTCCTCTCTGTGAAGAGGCTTCACCTCATGTTGTTGCTGTAATGAGGCATCACAACACACATTCATCTTTCCTCAGCAGGGCTCAACAATAACATTTTTTTTTTCTGCTTGCGCTACCAACATTATATATAGTCCACAGCTATTTCTATAAACATATGCACATTTGCTGGAAACAATGGCATGTGATGCAAAACAAATAACAGTTCCATCATCTGGCTCGAAACTCTCTCAGAACGGTCTCATGAAATCAAGCAAGCCATTTTTGAGCCCTGCTCAGTATGTCAACCAGAGAAAGCAAGCTGTTATTTACCTTGCATCATCCCGTTTCTGTGCCTGAATCAGTTTTTGAAAGACTCAATGAGACGCACGCACATTTGGCTTGGTGAGTAAACAGGAAACTCCTCGGACTGCCAGCACGGGCAAAATAAACACAGGAAAAGTTATTCACTGGCCACTGTGGAGCACAGACAAGCAGGCAGAGAGAGAGAGAGAGAGAGAGAGAGAGAGAGAGAGAGAGAGAGAGAGAGAGAGAGAGAGAGAGAGAGAGAGAGAGAGAGAGAGAGAGAGAGAGAGAGAGAGAGAGAGAGAGAGAGAGAGAGAGAGAGAGAGAGAGAGAGAGAGAGAGAGAGAGAGAGAGAGAGAGAGAGAGAGAGTCCAGTTCAATTGGTCATTTATCTCCCTCACCCGCTATCATCTCAATAGGGATGTCACGGCACTGGGATACACAGAAAATTACAGTTGAAAGGAACAGCCTTTGTTAGTGTGCCATTTAAAATGTCAACAACTGCAAACACTAGACTAAAGGCTAACTCTTATCCTGTTTCCAACCAAACGGGGTCATCATGCCAGCCAACCAACAAATCCCATCAAAAATATGCTATTACATTACATTATTCATTGCTGAATGTGACAAGACAAGAATTGTTTTGTGTTTCCAACATAAACATACTAATAAGAGAACGTTAGCATTTTAAATATATTTACACTAAGACATGGTTACGGCCTCGGTGTGAGTGTGTGTTGATGTAGGAGACTACTCAGCTGGGCTGTTCGACCCACACAGAGGCACATCTGAACTACGAGGCACAGAGCGTCTCTGTGTCCTGCACACATAACAGGTGCGTGGTAGCAGAGAGGATTTTCTGTAGTCTGGCGAGACCTGGCAGTGCCTGACAGGAAATGGAGCTTGCAAGCAATTAAAGGGGCTGAGATATAAACAAAGACAACAAAAAGAAAAAAATATGTGAGCGAGACAACTCTGTTTTTCTCTGGTATGGTATTTCTGGTATCTGGGCTGATGTAAACAAGAACTTAATATGTTAAAGTAAGCTTGACAGTGAACAGTTTTTAGGTCAAAACAACTGAAATGCCACTGAAAAAACACTATAGCAGAGTTGACAGACAGCCTTGAAATATTGCTTGGATTCAGCACGATTAAAGACATGACTTGAGAAACAAAAATCAACCGACATACAAACAAAATCCACACTTCATTAAAGGGATAGTTCTCCCAAAGATGGATTTCTTGGTTTTTCTTATATGAAAAAAACAACAACAACGCTGACATTCTGTACAAGATCTGTGTTTGTGTTTCCCTGTGATTATATTCCCTTAATGTTACTTCTTGTGCAATCATAATACATCAGCATATACATTTACACTAAAGTTCAAACATTTGGGGTCGGTATGTTTTTGAAAGATGTTTCTTATGCTCACCAAAATACAGTAAAAACAGTAATATTGTGATATATTACTACAATTTAAAATAATATATTAAAATATAATTTATTCTTGTGATGGCACAGCAGTTTTCAGCATCATTACTTCAGTCTTCAGTGTCACATGATCCTTCAGAAATCATTCTAATATACTGATTTGGTGCTCAAGAAACATTTCGTAATATTATCAATGTTGAAAACAGTTGTGCTACTTAATATTTTTGTGGAAATCATGATAAAAAAATGTTCAGGATTTTCTGATTAATAGTTTAAAGTTCAAAAGAACAGCATTTATTTCAATTAGAAATCTTTTGTAACATTAAAAATGTCTTTACTGTCGCTTTTGATCTATTTAACGCAAAAGTATTTTTTTTTTCTTAAATCTTCAAATAAAATTAAAACATAAAAAGGACACATCAATTTTTCACTTAAGGTATAATGTTAGTCAAAGGTTTTTTGCACCAAAAAAAAAAAAAAAAAAATCATATTTTCCACCCTTTCTCTTTTTTTTTTTTTTCCTCGGATAATGTTCCTTTAACAGTTTGATGTAAATCAAACCCTATGATTAGCTAACTTTGTATGCGAGTTGAGCAAAAGCACTTACTCTTGTGTTAGGGGCCCAGAAACAGCACAATATTCACCAACCTAATTTACTCTCATCATTAGTAAAATATCAGCTGGCTCTTCTATTGTGGATTAATAGGATCTATCCACATTATTACTCTACATTCTAGCAATCGGTGTCAAGAAAAAAAAAATATGGTGATGCTTTGCAATCAAAGTGCATCTGTATAATGATTAAGCAATTATGCAATGGGCTTTTGCCCCATTCCTGTCAATGCTACTGAAATAGGAAGTCACAGCTGGTTGCTGAATGATGTAGTCTTCCCAATCCTGTTGAACTGGAAATGCGTTGGTTTAGACTCAAAGTGTGATTCACAGCTAATGAAACTAGACGTGCAGTTTGTATAGTCATGTTTGTATTGAAGTGATCTTGTGAGTAATTTCCAACACCAAACAAATGAAAGTCTAAACAAAAGCCAACAATAAAATGTCCCATGCAGTGCAGAGGAGTGTTGAGAGTTTATAAATCACCCTAAAATTATTTTAATCATCATGCTACATTTTTTAATTTCCCTTGAGTTCCCCATATTCTTGGGAGAGAATTTTAGAACCAACTTAATTGTTAACATATTGAACATTTACAATATGTTAGACCGTAACTAGGATAAATTACAACACATCTCTCACACACATTCAAAGCATTATACTAATAAATCACCCTCAAGTCTGACACAGTGGTTAGACAGTATGTAAGAAGGGGAAGGGAGAGGGAATAGAGAATGTGTTTCTATTGGATAATAAAGTCATCTGGCACTGTGTTAGGACCCTGCTGCTACATGGCCCTCCACCTCACAAAAACCCAGCTGGAAAAAATCCAGCTTCGCTCAGGGCCTGTAGAGAGCTCTACCCGCCCGAGGGAGACAGCAGCCTTGAGACAACAACAGTTAAAAACACCACACACTACAGACATCCCTGCTTCAGAAACAACAGCAACATATTTTACATGCAACGAAACCCACTCGTCTTTTCAAGTGGTGTTTACATAACTTACAGAGACGGAGATACAAGCTGTGATCTAAAGATTTAGATCCAGTCTTTCCTCCATCAGTGCGGTTTGCTGTCTTTTTACAACCCAAATTGATCCCAAAATCTTTGATATTTACTTTATTTGCTGTCACTATGGTTACAGTTATTTAGTAGTTTCAATGTTATTGTGAAACCTGAACAGACAATTTAAACTGCCAAACACTATATCTGTATCATTCCACTTGTCTGTGTTGCGTGTCCCAGACAGACTGTCAGTGTGTGCATTAGTGATGGGGATTTTTGAGTGACACATTCTGCAAGTTACATTAATATGCCAGTAGATGGAGTATTAATCATTGAATCATTTACAGTGATTCGTTAAAACACACCATACTAGCATACTACTCCATGGCAGAAACAGGAAGTAGTACGTGGTTTTGAATTCAGCAACTAATTTATTCTAAAACGAAACAAGTGACTCTTTATGAGTGAGTCACTAAATCATTTACTCAATTCTTTTGCTCAAACACACTGGTTCATTCAGAAACAAAACAAATGATGAGTCACTGAATCATTTTCTCAACTGATTCATTCAAAGACACTGATTCATTCAGTAGGGGTGTGACGAGATCTCGAGCTACTCTCGTGCATTAAAACATGGCGATATTTCATAATGAGGTGAAAAGTTATCTCACAATATCAGCATGACTGAGGCCTAGTCCACACGTACACGGGTATTTTTATATCATTTTTAACCACAAATGCTCATCTTGCGCTGCTCTGCGATGCACCACGCATTATGTAATCACATGGGAAAGATGACGTAGACGTAGACGTAGACGAAAGTACCGATCCAGTGTCTACAAAGCGAACATGCAAAGACTAAGTCAAATGCTCTTTACAAAAAAAGGTAAAACAATGATGTTGGACGATTTTGAAGTTGGAGGAGAAAATGAGATGGAGTTTTTCGTGACCTTTCCAACATGATTACGCAATGCGTAGTGCAATCGCAGAGCAGTGCAAGACAAGCATTTGTGGTTTAAAATTATATACATTTTTATTTTTTTTAGAAAATGACAGATAGTTTCGCTAGACTTATTCCTCGCCTGGGATCGTGTAGAGCCCTTTGAAGCTGCAATGAAACTGCAATTTGGACCTTCAACCCGTTGTACCCTTGTGAAGTCCACTATATGAACTTAATTGAAACAAGAGACAGTTTTTATTAGAGAGTCACTGGAGGATTCACTCAACCGATTTGTTCAACCAAACTGATTCACTCAGGAACATCTGTGTGTTTGAGTCAGATCTCCAGAGTACAGTGACTGTCACACAAGTAAATGCCGCTTTTTTGCAACCACCCCTTCAGGATCCAGAGTCAAGTGTACTAAAACCATTAATGCAGTTTCAGAATGTACAAACTTAAAAATAACAATAATAAAGTCCCCTGATGACCCAAAATCTGACTGACAGTTTATTCAAGTTAAAGTGTTTTTGTAGCTTAGTCTCCTGCTGCTGTCTGAAAGGATTGAGGAGAGACACAGAAAGGCTCAGAAAAATGACATTAACAGGCACAGCTGCAAAAGCAGGAAAAACAGTGAATAAACACACTCAAAATAGCTTCTTGTTACCGCAGTCTGCAGCACAGACTAACAAACCCAATCCATCTGAATGCCACTGGTCTGACTGCATAAGATAAGGCTAAAAGATGACCATTTAGATCTGATTCCTTGCATGTATTATTTCACAAAGTTTTATCTCAAGCATATCGAGGCCTGCTCACAACATGGGAAGGGCTGTGATCCCCAGATCCCCAGGCACACAGACAGGAGAACCACATAAACACACACTCGGAGGGAGCATGCAAAGGCCAGCGCTCTACAGGATGTGGCCAGCTCCACCCCACATAGCATGTCCCAGAGCAATAACCAGACAAAATGAGGATCAAACAACGATTTATACATGTGCTGACAAATTCCAGACTCATATATTGGGCTGTTCTTGCATTTAAGTGCTTAGTACACATCTTTCATTCGGTTTCATCAAGTTTCCTTTCCTCTAAAGCCCTGAATCTGGCTCCAAATGCAGCTTTTGATCTACTTTAAAAGTTTCCTACTCCTCAGAACCTACCCTTTCTCTCTCTTTTACTCAGTATCTCCATCTCCGTTTCTAAGTTTCTGTGTCAGACACAAAGAGGCCTCTCATTCAGACAGTGCAGTGTAAAGCGTGAGGTGATTCCATGGGAAAGGCTCTTGGCAGACTGGCAGCTTCCTGACTGATATCATTTCTGGAGTCTTGGACTGGATACGGAATGATCATCCACAGAGGAAAACAATTGCCGCAACTTACCCTTAAAAGCTATTATTATCCCTTTCTCATTGTCTTTAGAAAAGGTCTAAAGCAGGTTATCATGATAAGGAGAGGTTTTGAGCGCAAAGACCATCTTTTATCCAGCCCATAGGTTTACATTTATCGCTTTTATTTCCGTAAAACATACCGTAACATCTCCCAACTAAGACAACAAACCTGCTTGAAAGTTTTCAAATGCCAACATAGCAATACTGAAGAATACAAACAAGTTTCATTGCTAAAGCTGGATTCCAGCTACATCACATCATCCAAACTATGAGGTATGAGGATATACTGTATTCCAGTCAAAAGGAAGAATATAAGCAAACACACATCTATAAATAGATTGTCTTTGTTGTCACTGAAGCTACAAACAAGCTTAGTATTCCTCTAAACAACATTTTTTAAAGGTTCAATACAAGTTCAATAAATCATTTGATGTATAATATCTATTACCATAATCAAGTTAGTAAAGTACTTATAGTAAGCCACTTATAATAGAATTTACCAGACTGTGAACCTCAAATTATGGTTAAAGCACTAAATTCTTTCATAAAAAGTGTAATCTGAGCTGTGAAATTGTAACATCCGTGGGTGTTGCTAGTTCATCAGCCTCACCTGCTGTCAGATAAAGACGTAGCAGAAAGCTCTTGTTAAGATTGTTTCTGGCTGGTTTTATAATCAGAAATGGTTAAGTATGCTTTAAGTGGTAAGTCCAAATAATTTTCTGTGGTAACTGACATTATGCCATAAAAACTGCTGGTTGAGCTTAACAGTATTGAAGCTGAAACATTCCTTTAAGAGAAAATGAGGTCTGCATGTGCTGACTACGGTCTTGCTTCAGTGGGAAAAACAGATAAACCATTAGATCTTGTTCAAATAAATCACACTTAAGAAGCAGACATGCGAAGCCGGCTCCCCTTACCTAATCTGTGTGGCTTCCTCTACTTTAATGTGTCGCTTCCAGTTTCTCTTTCATCATGAATTCCTCCATTTGTAGTATTTCACTATTCCTACAGAACATAAAGAGAAAACAGGGGGAAAAAATCAGTTTTTTCACCATATTTTCAGATGCGCACAGCCAGGCAAAATTGGGCAAGACTGGAATGCGAGTGAGTTTTTTTTTTTTTTTTTTTTTTTATGGGTTGTTTTTGTGATGGGAAGATTTTGTCAGCATTATCTGCTTCAAAACAGCACTAGTCCCAATGGGTCTCAGTGTTTCAAATATCTGAGGTTTGCTCTGTGTTTGAACCTCCAATTGGCCCACAAAATGTATATAAGGCAAAAATATTCAGTGTGCACACAAAAGTTTGGGGTCAGTAGGACTTTTAAGTCTCTTGTGAAAAATTATTACAATTGAAAATAACATTAAAATTTAAGACAATAAAAAGTTCCATTTTAATATGTTTTAAAATGTAATTTGTTCCTGTGATGGCAAAGCTGAATTTTCAGCATCATTACTCCAGTCTTCAGTGTCAGATGATCCTTCAGAATCAATCTAATATGCTGATTTAGTGCTCAAGAAACATTTCTTATTATTATGAATGTGAAAAACAATTGTGCTGCTTAATATTTTTGTGGAAACTGATACATCTATTTCGTTTTCCAGAAAAAAATAAAAATAAAAATAACAGGGTTTATTTGAAATAGAAATCTTTTGTAATATTATAAATGTCTTTTTACACTTTTGATAAATTTAATGAATCCTTGTTGAAAAAAAAAAGTATTTATTTCTTTAAAAAAAAATCTTACTGACCCCAAACCTTTGAAAAAATAGTGTATTATATAAATTAATAAACAAATTGAACAGCAGGTACCTGAAAGGAAGCAAGCAAAGAAATGTTTAAGTAAAAAATACTAAAATTATGTGCACTTTGACAGCTAAAACACTACAATATCACTCTGTGTGAGTCTTTGGCTTGTTTTCCAAATCTGTGGTTAAACTAAATCTGATCTAGTTTAACCACAGAATTGATCTAAATCTCATTACCTTATTATCTTTTTCACTTTGCATTCATTGCTCTGATCGGCTGAACATGAGAGAATGTCGCATTAAAGTTGTCAAGCTATTTAATCACATGCCCACCATATTCACTAAAATCAGTATAAAATCTCTCAATACTGTCAGCAGGCACTAAAATGATGCTGACAAATCACAGTATACAGAATTACCATTATGAAGACACCTCAGTCACGGCTGACACCTCAGCACTTGAGTAGAGCTCAGTGGTTGCATAAGCAATTCCGGGAAAACCGCAGCTTAAATAAATACGACTGGTATCATGTATAGAGAAATGAAATGGATCAAAACATTCTCTTGCCAAACTAATCCAATGCTAGTCACTGCACAACTCTGAAATTCTTGTCAAGTGACGCATGTTCTGGGCAAAATCAGTTAAGTTACTTCCCTTTGCCTGAGACTAATCCTCTTAACAGGCCTCAGCCACTGCTGAAATATTGGTGGGGAAGAAACAAAAGTCTGGTGGGACGATTTTTAGAAACAAGTTAGTAATGAATGTCATCAGTTTTTCTGACAGCAGTAAGAGAGAATAAATGCATAAAGCTCAAATGGCGAATATGTAATTACACACACAATATCATAGGGACTTTCCATTGGTTTCTATTGTTTTTATACAGGCTTAATTTTCTGTCTTTTAATGCAAACTTTTTTTGCATTTTTATACTTCAAGGCATTATTTACAATGTTTATTAAGCTATTTTCCTCATAGGGATTGTTGGCTGCTCCCCCAAATGTTGATTTCAGGTTTTACGATCAGGGGACATTTGGTCCACACAATACAGGCAAAACCGGGACACACACACACTTTCAAATGCTAGTTTTAGGAGATGCCAAATTTGCCAAATATTTTACAGAGCCTTACATTTTGATTTAATGAACTTTTTGAAATCATTGTGTATATATGAGGTCAGGACACTGAGGCTACTAACTTGACCCCTAAACTAAGTTTACTTCCTCTCTTTTAGAGTTCACAATGGAGCATATATAAGGAAGTGCATGCAGTTTTAGAATATTATATGATCTTTCAAACTATTTTTACCATGAAAGCTTTCAAATAAAATGCCTATTCTAATAATACAAAAATGCTCTGTTCAGTGCTGTATACAGCTTTGCTTGACTAATCCACACATTTACTGTTTATATACCCTTCACATGAGAAGAATATGAATGTGTCAAAACCTAAGCTGACTCATACTCATGACAACATTTTGGGCATCGCTAAGCTAGGCATATAGTACCATACAGTAAGTTTTACAGGTCTTGTACATTTTGGACTTTCCTTGAGACTTTCAAAACATAATGATGACATTCAACAACACAACATCACATTACATTTATGTTCCTAACAGGGCATTTTTTGTTGCCACTGTACATCGTAGAGTACAATTACCGACTGGCAACAATAACAATACAGTTTTGATCCATGAGCACAAAGCAGGTGGAGGCACTAAACAGAATTCACTGAACTATCCTTAACAGTATAAACTCAACATGTTTAAAAACAACATTACTATCAAGGCTAATTAAGTGTTAATAAAATATACATACATAAAATAAAGAAAAATATATAATATTTACGCTTTAAATGCATCTGAGACAAATGTGTTTAAAAAAAAAAAAAAAACTCGCCGCAGACTTGAGGTAACTTGTTAATGGTGTGTGGGACTCACCTCGACGGGTCGAAACCAAAACACCCGCTAATAAAAGCACATTTACGCATTTATAAGAGCTGGATGATGTCTCTCCAAAGGCTCGGTTGCTGTTTACAGTTTTAGATGTTCCTACATGACCGAGGCGAGGTTGTTTCCTTGTACTTCGCAAGAAAGACTCATCTAGCTCAACGCTGTGTTAAAGCATGCGACCTCTCCCGGCAAAAACAAACTCCAGGAGGAGAACAAAAGTTGATGTGCATTGAGTTTCACGTCACGTGTTCCAGCTGGGAATGTCTTTGGAAGGGAAAAAGTCTTTGTTAGACCCAGCAACCATTGATGTTACTCAGAGAAGAACATGAAAGAACCGGAAAGACAGTGGAAAACTATGGAGGATCAAAACTGCACAAATCGAAAATAATTAAATAAATGACCTGGTGGGCTTAATTTTCACTTTAAGTCTCAGTTGCTTAAAAAAGTCTCTAAAAATATATCACTCACATGTTTTATTATATAGGCCTACATATTACAAAAATGTGTTAATTGTCATTTCCAATCCTTGTCAAAAAATCCTAAAGGATTCCAATAAGAAAATTGTACAGGATTCTAATTAGAATTTCTATCATATTTTGGAACCATTACTATAAGATTCCTATAGGTCTAATAGACATAATATCATAATTTCTAGGAAGGTGTACAAAGGATTTGGTTCTTATTCTGTTCATTTTCTTTGCAGTATCTTGTTTACTGAGACAATGTACACTGTAAAAAATAAACTCATGGCATTACAGATGTTGATATTTTATTGAAAATAATAAAGTTTGAAGTCACCGTTATGAAGGTAAGCGTGTGCTTTAGTTGGGCTCTTGATTCTTGACGTTTTGACCCAATTATTACGCACAGTATGCAGTTAGGTTATTTTAAGTTTTTATCTTTATCCTCTGAAATGTGTCACTTCTGTTTTCAGTGGCATTGCATAGGTTGTAATTTTTACATTGAAGCAAAACTTGTTGGTAAACAAATAAAATACTATAGAGTTTGAAGTGTTTTTGCAGAGAATTTATTTTCTACAAGTCCACAGGGCCAGATGTGCCCATTAGTGAAAACACACATTGATTTCTGCATTTATTTATTTCCATACAGAATATGGGCATGGGTTCCAAAGCTGAAGATTCAGTAAGATAATCTTGCACTTTACTGTCATAAAGTAACGTAAATAATTGAAAAGAGTGGCTTTACACAGAAAAAGTCACACAGCACAGGTATTTTTTAAAATGTGTTTCTTAGAAACTGTTCTTAGAAAATGGTTCACATTGCCAAATTTACCACTGGACAATTCTAAAAGAATTTATTTTATTAAGCAAAGTCATTAAATTACATTTGAGAAATGTAATTTTTTTGTTTTGTTTTTTATACAGCATTCTGATATTTTCTGTGTTGTAGTGCTTATTAACATTTTTTAATGTTTGAACTTATTAAATCTCATGTCCATTTATTGTTAAACATAATGGCACCAAACCATGCAAAACGCACAACATTCTTAACAACTTCCAGCTTGAAAAATGGATTGCAAAACTATTTTAATTCAAAACTCAAAAAATAAATTGCCATCAGTGTTTAAATGGAAACATATTAAAGTATTTTTAAAATATATTTGCAGGAACATATATTTTCAACAATCTGTGTTAAACATTATAACACAGATTGTTTTACATTTGTTCTAAAGATCTATGCTGCAATTACAACAGTTTTTACTGTAACAACAGTACATAATAACAGTATGTAACTTAAAAGATTAAAATATTATATTAAAAAGAACATATGACAAAAAAAAACCTTCATCCTCTGAAAGTCAGTCCTTCACACTCGTCATTTCTTCATTCACGGAGTTCACTTCACCTGTTTGTTTGTTTTTTACATTTAGTGATACAATATTTAGTGTAATCAGTGCTCAAAGTGGTCAGGTATGCACTTCTACATTTTAAGCATACCAGCACTTCTCACGTTTTTTCCCCCCCCACTTCGAGCTATGAGTGTAATTATATAATTATATTGTGACCTGAATCTCCTCAGATTCCAGGTTAATCTGGTTATGATCCTCCACAGTGCTTGGGACTACATATTTGGGACAGATGAACTCAACGGGTTTCCACTGCGGTCTTCGTCCACTTCCTCTTTGTCGGAAAGGGGCAAACCGCAACCATTTCTTCACTACATCAGCAAACTGGTGGTGTGTGGCCTCCTTTCCTACGGGTGTCCTCTTCAAGGCACCTGCAGAGAACAGAGTTGAAACATTACTTCACATGAAGATCTAAAAATTTTGTACTTTAAAGTGAAGCATCTGCACTGAAACAATTTTAAAGATTGCTTACGAAATAAAACACCCTGCAGTCTGGTGTTTCTGAAGCTCCGTTTCTGTCCTCTGCCAACCCAGTTGAGCTCTGAGCCCACGCTGAATGAGAGAACAGCATGCATAAGACGCCGGACCGCATCATCCACCGTGGCTCCGCCCATCCTTGAGAGGTGTGACACCTATGGAAAAATCAAAATATTAAGTAATACTCAGTACAGGTGAAGGAGGGAAGAGTGTTGCTAGAAAATGTTTGATTGAGGTTTACAAAGTAACCCATTATTACATGTGCTGTAGAAAGAGTAGATTTACAGTATTTATTATTTACCATTCTCCTCTGAGTTTCAGTATCCTCTAAATGCTGCTCTGTTTCATCAAGCTGTTCCATAGTTCTTAGTGGCAGATCTATGTCAAGTGGCTCGTCCTCCTCTTCACACATTTGTCCATAAATCCTGGCCTGCAGGTCTTTCAGAACTTCCCACTGCCTCTGTTGCTCCTCCTTGATCTCAATAAGAAGGGATATGATTTTCCTATGGGCCGCTGTCTCTGGAGCTGTAAAAAGCTAGATTTAGTGAAGACTTACAAAAGGTTAAAATTCAGCATTGATATCAACTGTGTCAAGCTGCTTCAGTTGAGTTCCATTTGTGTGCAGCTGTCTACATGTCTACTTGCTGTGAAGTGGTTGCTAAGGTGTTCTGGGATGTTTCTACAGTAGGCTGATTCTATATAGACAGTACAGTTTAACAGGAATCTTATGTTTCTTTTCGGATTTGTACATACACCTGACAGTACTCTAATAGTATGTAGATAAAAAGATATAGGGACTTGAACTTGTCCATTGATGGAAATTGATTGGATGGTTGGTTTGTTGTCGTTTACTGTAAGGTGCAACATTCGGGTTCCGGAAGTAAAAACTCCATTCAACTTCTCCATAGGAAAAAGGATTTTAAACTTAAAGACAGCCTTAGTGTGTCCACTTACTAATATATATATACAGGTGCTGGTCATATAATTAGAATATCATGAAAAGTTCATTTTTTTATTGTAAATTATTTTAAAAAATGAAACTTTCATATATTCTAGATTCCCTACATGTAAAGTAAAACATTTCAAAAGTTTTTTTTTTTTTAAATTTGTTGATTAGAGCGTACAGCTAATGAAAGTCCAAAATCCAGTATCTCAAAATATTAGAATATTTACATTTGAGTTTCATTAAATGACCATCCCTACAGTATAAATTCCGGGTATCTCTTGTTCTTTGAAACCACACTAATGGGGAAGACTGCTGACTTGGCAATGGTCCAGGAGACAATCATTGACACCCTCCACAAAGAGAGTAAGTCACAGAAGGTCATTACTGAATGGGGTGGCTGTTTACAGAGTGAAATATCAAAGCATATTAAATGCAAAGTTGACTGGAAGGAAGAAATTGGGTAGGCAAAGGTGCACAAGCAACAGGGATGACTGCAAGCTTGAGAATACTGACAAGTAAAGCCGATTCAAATACTTGGGAGAGCTTCACAATGAGTAGAATGAAGCCGGAGTCAGCGCATCAAGAGTCACCACACTCAGACATCTTCAGGAAAAGGACTACCAAGCCACTTCTGAAACAGAAACAACGTCAGAAGCATCTTACCTGGGCTAAGGAGAAAAAGAACTGGACAGTGAACAGTGGTCGAAAGTCCTCTTTTCAGATAAAAGTAAATTTTGCATTTCATGTTGAAATCAGGGTCCCAGAGTCTGAAGGAAGACTGGAGAGGCACAGAATCCAAGCTGCTTGAAGTCTAGTGTGAAGTTTCTGAAGTCAGTAATGATTTGGGGGGGGGCGTGACATCTGCTGGTGTTGGTCCATTGTGTTTTATCAAGTGCAAAGTCAATGCAGCCATCTTCCAGGAGATTTTGGAGCACTTTATGCTTCCATCTGCTGACAAGCTTTATGGAGATGCTGATTTCCTTTTCCAGCAGGACTTTAGCACCTGCCCACAGTGCAAAAACCACTTCCAAGTGGTTTGCTGACCATGATATTACTGTGCTTTATTGGCCAGCCAACATGCCTGACCTGAATCTATGGGATATTTTCAAGAGAAAGATGAGAAACAGTTGACCCAACAATATACAGATGATCTGAAGGCTCAATAGTGCCTCAGCAGTGCCACAGGCTGATCACTTCCATGCCACACTTCACTGATGCTGTAATTTGTGCTAGGAGCAAGTCATTTGCTGTAATATGTGCTGCCGACCAAGTATTGAGTGCACAAATGAACATACTTTAAGGAACTTGAACTTTTCTGTTTTGCAAATCCATTTTTTGATTGATCTTAGGAAATATTCTAATATTTTGAGATACTGGATTTTGGACTTTCATGAGCTGTACGCTCTAATCATCAAAATTAAAAAAAAAAACTTTTGAAATGTTTTACTTTACATGTGGGGAATCTAGAATATATGAAAGTTTCATTTTTAAAAATAATTTACAATAAAAAAAATGAACTTTTTCATGATATTCTAATTATATGACCAGCACCTGTATATATATATATATATATATATATATATATGGCTTGACATTAACACCCTCCAAGTGGATTTCAGCAGTGGCGTGTTACACAGCCAATCCTACTAGACTCCTTGGTGTATTGAATTTTTTATACAGTATATACATTTTTCAATTGTAGTCAGTTCAGTAAGTTGAGACTCGATGCCAGTTCCGTTTTTCCGTAATTTGAATAGGGAAGGCGTAGGACGTACAGTGTAAGCTTTTTGAAGAATACGGAAGCCGGTCTGGCAAAAGCTAGATATTTTACTTCATAACTTGTTACATATGGATTTTTTTTTTTTTTTTACACGAATGCATGGATGGAGACACTTTCTTCAGCTCATACTCGTTTGGTAACGCATACTGCCATTATAAAGCTTGGATGCGTCAGGATATTTATTAATATTTCTACGATTGTGTTCATCAGAAAGAAGAAAGTCATATACATCTAGGATGACTTGAGGGTGAGTAAAGCTTGGGGTAATTTTCATTTGAAAGTGAACTAATCCTTTAAGTGAATGTAAACAGTTGAGAAAGAAAACACATGTGTAACAGTATATCCTTGCGTCGGGTCTTAAAGTGACAGCAACCTAATATACCTGCTGCCAAATTATGAGATAATATTAAAAATATCTATATGGCAGTTTTTCCCCATGGTATCAAGGTCAAAATTGTGGCCTGTGAAAATGCTGAGCGGCTAGTAAATTTGGAAAACCACTAGCCAAAGTGGCTGGTGAGCAAAAAAAAGTTAATGTCAAGCTCTGTATTATCACTAAAGCCAAAGGTAAAGGCACACAGTTGTACCTTTGTATTTTTGTCAGACTTTCAAATTATTTTTTGATTCAAATCAAAGTTTGTAATGTTATAATTCACCTCGTAGCTGGTTGGCTTGGTTCATGGCTTATAATATCGAAGAAACGCATATGGAAGAAATATTTTCGGAATCAACACCGTAGGTTGTCCCGCCCTCGCGCCCGTATACGGTTCATCAGAAAAGAGAAGAGATGTTGTTGCAAGAGAAAAGGAAAGTTACTTTCATTAAAATTTAGGGGGGCACAAGAATAAAAATAATGATGTGTACGGTTAAATAATTTATAACAAATACTGCAATATTCCATAAAAAATGAAAATTGTCAGTTTTGATTTCATGGTGACTTAAGTTAATATATATATATATATATATATATATATATATTTAGAGTAGAGTTGGGGTTTAAAAGCATATATGTATGTATATTCTTATAATATATATATATATATATATATATATATATATTAGTTAATGCATAACTTGCATATATATATATATAAAAAAAAAAACCTTAGTCTCAATACAAAAGACATTTTGACAAGACAAAGTTCCGTAACGATTTAAGAAAAGGGATGTAAAGTGGTCATTTTCACTGCCTACAGTACCTGAAGATGAAGATGCATCCTCGTGCATCAACTTTTCTGCCACTCCTGCAGGATTGTAGGACTGTAAGTCCGCGCTGAAATTCACCTCAGCCCGCCCCGGGATGTCTTCTGCGCTCCTTTTCAAGTCTCCGGGTAGAGGGTTTATATCCTCCTCAGGCACCGCTAAGCGTCTCTGTGCCATTTCTGCCATGTGTTTACTCACTAAAGCCTCCGCCCGGTGGTTTATGGCCCAGTTCGAGCGACCGACACTGTTTGGTTCCATTTCAATGGGTATATTTATTAACTTACAAATAGCACTTTATGCAAAATTTAATCCCTTAACATACTACTCCTGAGAAACTCTGCGATATATGCGAGAAATACGCGGAAATGGTTATCAAACTGTTCCCAGCCAGAGCACGTATCACGTTACGCAAACGTCACAGCAACGTTGGCAGAACGTTGGGAATTTTGAAAGAACTACAATTCCCACAAGCATAGCGTGACGTCACCCGGCGCGCAGTTAAATTTACCTAAATCTCGTTTCTGACAGAAATGTATCTCCTAAAAGTCTTTCAAAATGACTAACCATAAAATGTTTCTACTTTTATTCATTAATTCGATTTCATTTTCTTTCATTTCTACCTGATTATTTGTAAATTTTAGTTTTATTGTTAAATATGGATATACGAGGGCAATAATAGACAAAAAAGACGTTTTCATGCCAATGTATATTCATGTACAAATCAAAGAAGTGTAATATCTATTTTGTTTGAGATGCGTCTCGACTTATGAGGGCCAAACGTGTAAAAACATCATCGACAAATATAGTAAACCATGCAATCACAGACTTCTGATGACATTTTAAGTGCTTCTCACTAAAGGCCCCATAAATAATGTTTTGCTCTACATCTACTAATAACAACAGGTTTGTGTGAGGGTTAGGGGCACGGTTGATGTTTTGGAAATGCATTTATTAGATGCCCTTATACAGTGAAAGCAACATGCCTGCCTTTATGGCTGAAATAACAATTAGCGAACAATAGTGTTTACCTCAGCAAAGATAATTTTAATTATGCTCAAGTAGCAAAAATGTACTCTGATATACAACTGAAACACCTGAACAAAATAGTTTAGTACATAAAGCCAACCACCATTCTTTTTTATGATTCCTGAAATGCAGAAGACATCAGTTACTCTGAATGAAATATCTATGCTTTCATTGGAGAATCAAAACCCCAGCAGTTTTCCATTGGAAAAAAAAGAAAACAAAGAAAACATGCAATAATCTAAGAGGTCTAATTCCACTGCTGTCCATCCAGTGCTCAACAATGTAATAGTAATGAACATAAATAATTCCTTATATTAAAATATCCCATGCGATTTAGCAAACCAAGGGCGTTTAATCAAACCCTCAACACAACAACAACAAAAATAAAATAAACAAATAAAGGACCCAAACATTGTACAGTATCTATGAAAATATAGTCAACAGATATACAGGCAAAGACAAAAAATATGAAGACATTTTCTTGTATGTATAATTATGTACATCAGCAATGAATCACCCTGTAAAAGTCACATTTTTTTATTAAAATATGCCTGAATCCATGAAGAAATATCAGCAGACAAGAAAAGGAAATATGAGTGAAACTTGTCTAATTGTGGGCTAATTGGTTGTGCATGCCCTCATTATTATTATTATTATATTTGTGCGTACAAACGAACAGCAGCACTTTGATTTTCAGAAGTGATGATAACCAAATAGCATCGACCAGTACACAATAATCATTGAATCTGTAGATTGCTATGGCTGGTATTGCAACCATAAACATAGGCATTAATGTCCCACAACCTGTACGCAGCAGTGCTCATAGATTTTGAAGCATTACAGTTGCAGTGATAGTTAATTTACTTGCATCTCAAAGCCTCTTTTTACTATTCTTGATATTGAGCATATAGAGTGCAGAAAATCTGTCAAACCTTACTAAAAAGTAAGTAGCATATATATGACTCTAAGAATGTGATGTGTCATGTTTAGGATTTACAAGAAAAAACACGAACACAGTAATTAATCTAAACATTATTGCATTTGATGAACAAAACTTTTCATTAAACCCTGCCTTCCCGACATCTTCCTTATAATACCCTGCTTTACGAAGAAGAAAATAGTGAACTAACAATCCTCAGCATCCAAACACAGCTCGTACACTCTACTTGGATTACACCTAGCTTATATTTACCAGGAATATCACATTGCGTAAACCCTAGACCTGCAGTTGCATTTTTTGGAAAATAAACCAGGCCTGAATGCCTATTATGTGTAATACAGAAAATGAAATGTTCATATTTGCTAATCTGCCAACCTAGGGAAAAAGTATCCTTTTTTTTTTTTTTTTACATAATTGATAAAAGAATGACCTACAAAGTGTGACCTTTGATTTTAAACATGCTAAAAGTACTTTGACAGTAAGCTGACAAATTTGTTTTTTGAGCTAAAGAATTCACTTGAAGCACATCCTACAGACTTTTAACAGCAGAAAACATTTCTAAACATTTTGCGTTACAAAATACAAAGTTGCGTTTGTGATAAAAAATACTTCGCCACAATACTCTTCCAGATATGTTTCTAAGTCATCTAAATTCTATTCTTGAAATATGACAATTACACACCCAGTATCAACCAGTGCATAAAACACAAAATTTCCCTGCAATGTGCCTTCAGACTAGAAAACCTGCATGAAATTTCTAACTAGACTAAAAGATTCCATAGAATCGCTACTTTGTCAGCTCGCTAAAAACCTCTGTTAGGAGAAAAAGTCCACGCATCCATTGTGTCACAGTTAAAAGTTTACATCTGTGATACATTGTGGCAGTGTCTTTTTACAATCCCCATAAACAGAGGCATACAAAACAAAGTATTCAAACCGTCCTTCTAAAAGAAGGCCAAGAAATGAGTCCTGGACACATCAGCATAAAGAACGTCTGAAAAATCCATATTTTTAACTGCATCCTTGGAAATGAATTCTGATCCTTGTTCTACTGAGAGGATTTCTTGAAAAATTCCTTGATAAACTCTAAGATTAGAGCGACATGCTAAGAGATAAATGACTTGACCTCTTCTAGAGCAAATTTTATTGATTTACATCTATGGTTTGACTTTGAAACAGTCTTATCAACGTTATACGTTAGCTTCATTTTACCAGGACATGTTCCTGCTAATCAGCTTCTTAGGTTTGTGGCTCACTCACTCCATTCACTCTAAACAGGGAATGGGCCGATCTTAAATGTCAAAACAGTTAAGTATAAAATATACGTATATATATATATATATATTTTCCCTTACTTGCCTGCCAAAGTTTTGAGTGTTCAAAAAATCTCTACAATTACCTCTGATGTCACGATACACCAATATCAAATAGTAGAAACTGTTAAACCATCAAGTCAAAGGTGCATCTAAAAGGGTGCATAATATTCAGAGATGAAGGAGAAGGAATCCAGTAGAAAAGGCTGACACACAAGCTTTGAAGGACAAAACGGCGTAGCCTGGCTGAAACTCCAGAACGGCCTCTTCTTTGGGACAGCTGTGGGTTGGTTTCTTTTCAGTACGTCATAGGAAAGCAATGTGCATAAATAGTTCTCAATAAATTAATAAATAAACCTTCCTCTGTTTTCATTATATACAGAGTGTTAGAGACAAAAGAATGTTCATAATCACATCTATAGAAATCCCATATATCACACAAGAATATCGTCTCACTAAACATAAATATGTTGGTTGTAGCGTTCCAACATGCGTCTCCACACAGGTGCAAACAAATGCCCGCTGTCTCTAAAAAAAAGCGATCTCAAACCTTTCCCTTTTATTACCTTCTCTGCACGGTAAACATATTCTCATTGGAAAAATGTAGACACTGATGACCCTGGCATCCGGATCAATCTGTCATATGAAGGTTGAAAGTGACTTGGTAATGCCCAAATTAAAAAGAGGACTGTTCACAAGTATTTACTGGAGGTCACCAGTACCTATCAGCAAAAAAAGAACCCTCATAAATCTATAGTTTTACCGAGTCCAGTCTCTTTTTCCATCACTTAGCAGCTAATAAAATAAATGCCATCATAAAATACATTTAGATCATATTCTTTAAATATGCAAAATATTTTGAAAAAAACAAAGTATTCACATCAAACCAGGCAGTAGTCATCTCTTACTACATTCCTGTCCTGTCGGAACAGTCTATATATCAGTCAACAGGACCAATCCTTACACAACCGCTCCTTCATCCTCTTACTCCTCTTGTAACACCACAGACCCAGAGACTCTATCAGTATTGCACCCATTGGAAAGAAAAAGAGAGGATCGATAGAGGATCAGCTAGATCAATAAATAAATATTCCTTCAGAACAAGAGCCGGTCTGCCTCTGATCAAGGACATGTGCCATTGTCCTCACAAGGTCAAAGAGGGAGGGCCAGGAAAAGGAACGATTCTCATTCCTCGCGGCAGGTGGGAAGATTGACGAAGGTGAATATGTTGAACTCGATGAGGATGGAGAAACACAGGAAGACAGCGTACATCAGCAAACAAACAAAACCCAAACGCCTGTCCAGTTTCCAGTTGTTCAAATGTACACCGAGAACCTGGGAGGGAAAGAAAGGGTAGATTGTGAAAGATGGATTCGAAGGATATTTGTTTAAATAAGTGTTTTTAATTGCTCTCACATACCGTGAGAAACACAGATGCCAGAAGCAGCCCAACCGAGAAGATCAGGCCTTTACTATTCAGGTGAATCTGAGAAGAGATGCATAAAAAGTATGTTAGAACTTGCACTTATAAAATGTTGGCAAATGGTTTCAAACAAAGCCCTATGTTTATTCTACCGCGACTCAAAATGTGTTTTCAATTTAGACCAGAGGTAGACAAACATGTACACAGATCCAAAATTGGCTCATTTTTTTTGTCTAAATTTCTACTTTCAACTTGCAATTGTTTTCCAGTTGTCTGCTTCCTCTCACGTGACTAACGCAAATATTTACTGATATTGGATATTTAATTATTTATGCTCGTTTCCTCTATTTTCATGTTTAGTTTACATTTGCCATCATGTAACCTTAATTTAAAGTTAGTCTTTAAAAAAACAAAAAAAGACTCAATATCCAATATCCATTTTTCATATTGTACATTATAATGTGGAGATGCCTAAAATCACTTGGAGCATTTAAAATAATTGATTGTCAGGATTTATTTATTTATTTTTTTTAGCATTTATTTAGACAAAAATAGTAGAATTTTACTACTTCCGGAGCCCCGCACATGACATGCAAGAAAAAAAATTTAATTGTGCGCATGACTTACTAATTCATTCCCTCGATTTACTAAAACGTGCGCACAATTTACTATTTCGTTCCCTCGATTTACTAAATAGTGCACACGATTTATGAATCGGGGGAACGAAATAGTAAATTGTGCGCATGTTTGAGTAAATCGAGGGAACAAATTAATAAATCGTGCGCATGATTTAGACTACTATTTTTTCCTGCATGTCATGTCCGGGGCTCCATACCTATTAGCCATTTATTGATTATTGGCTATAATAACATAAAAATTATCGGTCTTGGTGCATCACTAATGTTTTCACAATTTCCAGGTTAGGTAATAACTAATCAAACAATACTGATTTTTCATGTGGTCTGTCAATGCTCTTTAAGCATTTACCAAATTAATCATTAAACAATAATGACGATTACAACATTTTCCACTTACCGTGGAACCATAGTCGATTGCCAAAGTCTGGAGGGTCCAGGGCAGACCAAGCCCTATCAGGATATCAAACACATTACTACCAATGGAGTTGGACACGGCCATGTCACCCATTCCTGAAAAAAAGATTGAGAGACAGTTTAAAGGCTGAACATATTAAGACTATAATCTACAATCAATTTCATCTCTACTCCAGTCAAGTGGAAATTCACTGCTGACAAGTTTTAATAAGGTCTATGCAGTATAAACACTTTTTTTTTTTTTTTAATTTGGTGCTACATGACTATACAAAACAGAGAAAAGGGCTGTGGTGTTCCCTTTGCCAAAATGCACTTTTGATTTTGACACCTTTGTTGATCTGGGGTGCGTTTCCCAAAAGCATCGTTAGCCAACTACGGTCGCAAGTTCCATTGAACTGTGTTGTTAATGACAGAACTTGCAACCATTTTAAATAAGCACTTTGAACAAAAGTCTGTCAGCTTTGTATTGTTATAATGTCGGTAGTATATGTAAATGAACAATATGTCCCCATTTATTTGTTAGCAAAAAAACTGTAACAATACGATGCTGGCTGAAAGTTAGCAAACTTATTCTTTAACAATCTCATCCTGACAAAGCAATATAAGAAATAATAATTTGTTCCTACCTTGCCGTGCCACAATTAGACTGGCCAAACAGTCAGGAACGCTGGTGCCAGCGGCCAAGAAAGTGATGCCCATAATGACATCAGGGATGCCCATGGTGTAACCGATCACTGTGACCTGCCACAAAAGTGTCAACAGGTCACTAAACGATTCTAAAAAAGAAGTTTAAGAATTTATAAAGTGAATATTTCTGTGGGAAGCCTTACCATCCACACCATGATGTAAGAGAAGAAAGCGATCCAGAGGGTGGAGGAGATGAATGAGACCATATACCAGCGCTCCCAACGAGGCGTAGCACAGTTGGGCACGGTGCAGAACAGCAGCAGACTCAGTGGCCAGGCCAGCAGCCACTTTAACTTATTAAAGCCCCCACCTGCACAAGATCAGGACATCATCTGAGTCATTAGTCTTACAGTACACTTCCTGTCATGGACACTTTATGGACAGCCATTTCTAGGGGTTGAACCTAAAACCTAGAACCTTACAAAAATTATTTTCTTAATTAGTATTTTCATCAATCGTCACTAATAAATGTACCGGGGCAGCGGTATGGTACGAAGGGTCCTTCGTTGTCATCTTCCTCCTCTTCCTCCTCATCGTTCTCATTGTTTTCATTGTCTTCATTCTCGTTTTCGGTGTCAGTGCCAGCTTCAGCTCCTCCCCTGTCATCGTCATGGTGACCTCCCTTACGCCCATTCAGGCTTCGGTCCGGTCCTGCCAGCCCATTCTCCACCCCGCGCTTTCCTGGGATTTTTACGGTCACCTCTGAGTCCCCGTTACTGAACCGACTGTTAATTAGACGCTGCCTCTGCAAACACACACACATATTAGTCTAGAGTAAATTAATAGAACAGCTGCAATGAATAACCCCTTAAGGTAAATGCTTTATTTTTCACAATTGTGTGAGATTTAATTAAATCTCACAATGTGACTATTTCCTATTTTAAAGGGTTAGTTCACCCAAAAATGTTGGTCTCCTAAATCAAGTCGTTATTTTGTTTTTTTGGCGCACAAAAAGTATTCAATTCAATTCAAGTGTGCTTTATTGGCATGACAAAAACTATACATTTGTATTGCCAAAGCAATTGCAGCTGGGCTAAAAAAAAGTATTCTTGTCGCTTCATAACATTAAGGTTGAACCACTGTAGTTACGTGAACTGTTTTAATTATGTCTTTAGTAGCTTTCTGGGCATCTAAAAGTGTTAATTATCTTGCTGGCAATGCAGGCCTCACTGAGCCATCGGATTTGATCAAAAATAACTTATTTTGTGTTCTGAAGATGAATGAAGGTTTTACAGGTGTGGAACGACATGAGGGTGAATAATTAATGTCAGAATTTTTATTTTTGGGTGAACTAACCCTTTAATACACTTCTAGGTATGGGGTATGTAGGTATGTATCTATTTGAAATAACTGTACTTGTGAAAGTGTGCAGATGTGTGTGTGTGTTCGTGTGACTGACCTCTGTAATGAGCATTCTGGAGGCCATCGTGAGGCGTGTGCGAGGGGAAAAGTGGCTGGTTATCATGATTCTCATTCCAGCCTCAGAGAAGGACAGCTGATGAGGGTATGCAGACAAGAGTTCGTCCACCATCAGCACTGATGGCTTCCTGTGGAAATTTGCTAAGAACAACAATGCAGAAATTTAGATAGCACACCAAGCAGTTGTACACATGATTCATATAAAACAGGCCTGCATGCATTACCTTTCTTAAGCAGCACGACAGTGGCGTCGCACCCATCGTCGATGTCTGTGTTACTGGCTGTGCCGTTACCCAGGTTTGCTGAGTTCTTTTTCCGTCGTTCGATGTAATGAACCACCCGCGAGTTAAATCTGATTAACACGAAGAAAGGAGAGTTAATAAAATCAGCAGTGATGTGATTTACTGATGTAGAGTAGATATCTATGTAATAATGAAACATTTCCATGGCAATAGAATAAAGGAGAACTTACTTCATTAATATAATGTAAAATAGGTACAGGATTATTAGGGTGAGCGATTCATACCTGAAAAGAAATAAATTAGCGTAAATGACTGAATATATAACAGAATATGAAACAAATGTAATATGAAAAATGAAGAGAGTGTAACAGCAGCATTTATCTTACCATGTCACCTTCTCATCATAGATGAACTTGAAATAGAAAAAAAAAGAACAGAGCAAAAGTAAAATTAAACAGACAAATATTGCCATGCCAAATTCCTTCAAACATTTCAGAAATGTTGCATATTACCACTAGAGGGCAGGATGATCTTACTGTAATATGGGTCCTAAGGATCTAATGCATAAAATAGCATTTCTGTGATGCTTTATTTAATTTTTGCTTAATCCAACTCAATCTTTGAATATATATAATATAATGTAATATAATATAATATAATATAATATAATATAATATAATATAAATTATTAACAATTATTTTCTCAGCATAAGTAAACATTTTCAAAATGTATAAAATTTATATACAGGTACATTTTATATATAAATATAATATATTTTGTGTATGTATTTTTCAAATGTATTTATATGTATTTGTTTAATTATTTATTTTAATTATTATAAATTATTAGCATAATTGTAGTGAAAATTCGACAATAACTGTGTTTATTTTCAGGTTTAAATTTTGATTTCTATATTTTCAACATGGTCTTAGACATTTGGACACCACTGAATGTGTATGACATATACATGAATACAAACTAATTAAAAAAAAAACATGGATATCATACAAATATACAACCATTTACTGTAAGAGACATATCACCCCTTCCCCAAAAAGTCCATGTTTCAATTGTAACAGTATAAACTTTTACAATACAGTCTGTTCTTTCAGTGTATCCAATTTTTAATAAGGTGCTCTGAGTAGCATCTCTGTTACTTTTTGTCCTGTGTACTATTAATCGGTGTTTGTTGTTCCTCTGCACTGGGAACACATGCAGAGAGTGTGGGCAAATAAGAGTCCTGTGCTGCCGGCCACGGGCCCCACGGGAGAGCCACTTGCTTCTCCTCTCCTGCTGCGCGAGGAGGCCCATAGGCATCATGGGAGCATGAAAAGCCACTTAGAGTTCTACTCACCACGATCAGAGTGGTCACTGAGATGGTGTAGTACACAGAGTCTCTCATTAACGTCCAACACGAGAGCCGTACTGCCTGCATCGATGGGAGAGAGGACGGATGAGAGAGAGAAAAGTAATGAAGAGACAGTTAACACACACACACAGAGACACAGACACACACACTCCCTCAAGGGGAAGGGTTCAATGGAGTGGAGCAAGTGTCAAAGCAGTATGATTCTTATATTACATTACAATGACAAGTAAATATTTAAATGATTTACTTCCACCATCCATCTTGAACAAGTGTTTTTGTTGTGGTGACAGAAATCATAAAAAACCTAGAGCAGGTGGTTCATATTACAGGACACTGATTATACATGGGACACACACAGAAGTATCATTATTTTGAAATTAACTTCCAAAAATAATTTTGTATTTTTGGTACTGATATTACATGATGATAATTGTACAGTATATTATAGAGTTTAGTTTGAAAAGTCTCTTTTCCACACAATAAAATTGAATGTTTTTTTTTTTTTTCCATTCATGGACTCATGCAAACCCTGGTATTAAAGGATTTTAAAATGTGCTTGTCATGCCTTTACATCTTACATAATGTGTAATCTGTGACTATTTCCAGATTTTTTTGAAAAGTTGGGTGGTCTTGGTTTACAAACTTTAGAATTAAAGTGCGTGAATCGGAAGTAAGTGAAGGAAATGAATGAAGTAGGAGCCATATATGGACATGACATCCTGTACCGAATCCAGCTGATTGAACCATGTGAAGTAATCCATATTGAATGTGCCATGTTTTGTAGGGTGATCCTTCCATAAAAAGCATTGATCTACGTCAGAGCACCGAAAGTAATGCGCCATCACTCACGCCAGCACAGCTTAACTTACACCACAGGTGACACTCTTTGCTTTGTGTTTCCGTGGCAACCAGAAGCTCCATTGTTGCAGATGTGTTTTTCCCCCCCTTGACTCTGATGGACTCCATGCGTAAATGTGCAAGTGTCTTATGGCCTTGTGCCATTGTTGGGAATGATTTACTGACATCACTAACACAGGATGCTAATTTTGTTTTAAAAAAAAGTGCTTATATTCTATATAAGCAATATCGTTATTTATAATATAGTAAATGTTCAAAATAAAGTTATTTACTTAAATAAAGTTAATTATTATTAATGTTTATTTCATTTTATTATGGAAAAAAAGGATAAAAAGAAAAACAATTGTGTATATGCACATTTGTGCGACACTAGACTTTTCTGAGGAATATCAGACTACCCAGAATGCCTCTATTCCACTGCCAGATGGTGACTGGAGAAAGACTGGGAGAGGAAAAAACTATTAAGCAGTTTCCCATGCTTGTGCAAAGAAAGATATAACCTCATATCCTCTTTTCTTTAACATAGTAAGGGTCTCAGGAGGTTAAACCGAAGCAGCGTGAATGACTGAATGAAGTGGAAAGCAAAGAGGACAGGATGGAAAATAAAAAAAAAAGCAACTCCACAGCTAACATGGCTGACCTCATCAGCTACTCTCAGTGACCCCTGAGAATAGTCTGCTCACTTCTCACTGTCAGTCTGCACTAAGTAATGGCTTTTTTTTAGGGCAGAGGTTTAGAGGGGGGATGCACAGGTCACCTCATTCATCTCTAAGTCGCCCTCTCACAGATGCTGAGAATTCATAATGCTTGCTCAGTACATTTGTGTCGTTCTAAAGGAAAACAATGTCTCACTGGCAATGCGTAGACACTATTAAATAAAGATGTAAACAGGGTTGGGGAAGCTACAGTACCTTGAATATAACTATAACGTTATATAATACAATCTTCCAATTTGGGTTTAAACTATAAATTTACACTAAAGAAACCTAATTTATATAATTGATTAAAAAACATAGCGATGAACGCTAGCATTTTACAAAATAGTTTGCTACAAGTGAAAAGACGCAGGGCTGAAACCAAATTGAATCAGTGAATTGTTAGAACTAGTTCTTAATCAATTCACTAATATAACTTGGGTTTCCCTAAGCTACATTTGAGAAATAAATAACACAGTTTTTCATTTTAATTAGTTTTAAACATCACCAAAAACAACTTTTGGGTGTGTGTTGTTAATGTATAAAGTAATGAGCACCTGTGCAGTAAAGATCCCACACACTCCGATGATGCAGAGGATATTGAAGACAGCAGAGCCTACGATTGTGCCCACTCCCACATCTCCTTTGGTGATAAATACACCTGCACAGAGAAGACAGGGTGGCTTACAAAGGGTCTATGTTCAAATGTGAGAGGTACTTTTTTCCAAAGGCAGGCTGTGTTCGGATAAGCCAGACGTTTACCTATGACTGAGGTGAAGAGTTCAGGAGCTGAACTTCCTGCTGCCATGAACGTGGCTCCTGCTACATCCTCACTGAGTTGGAAGCGCTACAACAGGTTCACACACAGACAGAAAGAGAGACATGAAAGATGATAAGAGTAAATTGGACCAAACAGAATGGAAAAATACTGACTGATCTGAAACAAGTTTCTTGAACACGCCTCCCATCTGCCATTGGTCAGAATATAGAAATATTTAACTAATAATAATATATTTATAACATTAAACATATATTAAAAATATAATTTAAAAAATACAAGAATTTAAAATAGCTTAAACAAGAAATTGAATTAACATGTTTTGAATATATTTAAAATAGCTTTAAAATGGCTTAGAAATTTTGGGACAGGAGAAAATATTTTAAATAAATAATTACACTTTTGCTTTGAAAGTTTAAATCGGTTGTAGAACACTAGCTAAGACATGAATAAATGTCTTACCTCACAGATCTTCTCCAGAGAGGGCACAAAGTAATCATCACACACCAGTGCCAGTGCGTAAAACATATACATGGCCTTTAGAGAGAGAGAATGAATACAAAATTACTGAGTTTCCACTTCAAGCTCATATCTTCCTTTTGAAAGTCCAGGACCTAAATTATGGTCTGTTCCTCAATCAGCTATGATATTCAGCTATCACTGATTAAATGATGGTGCTTTTTTGTGATTTTCAAGCTTGACAGACCCAGTGTTCGTTCACTTTCATCATAACAGTAGTTCTAATCCAGGGGTCTGGGGCCCACTAGGAGGCCTCAGCAAACTTCCAAAGGGGCTCACAATAAGGCAAAACAAGCATTGTTTTTATTAGACCTTATTAGACCTAGAAAAATCATGTAAATGAATACAATTATGAAACTGTCCATTTTTATAATGAATATAAATGTTCCTGGTTATGACAAAATGTAAAACATTTTATGGGGCCGAAATTTTGAATACAAAATGTTTTTAAAAATTCGAAAGTCATGGGGGCTTTGATTATTGTTGTGGACAATGGAGGCCTCGTAGTCGAAATGATTGAGAACCACTGCATTACACAGAAAAGAGCAGTCTGGATTTTCTATTCAAAACTTCACCATTAGTGTGTCTACAGAAGAAAGAAAGTCATATGCATTTGGAAAGACAGGTGAGAAAATCATAATAGTGTAGAAATTGTTTAGAAATAACACCTTAAATCAGATTGCTACATCTGATGAAGCCTCTGTAAGTTACATAAGAAGGTAAAAAAAATCAGAATCTAGAAGCCACTGAAGGGAGTGCATGAAATTTGTGCAAAGCGAAATTCTTCCGTGCGGGCACATTTGAGTACATGAGTGTCAACGCCATTAAACTCTGTTATTCTCAGAGCAATCTGCCCTCCAGTGGGACGGCCGTCTACTAGGACTATCCAGACCTTTTCTTAGAAAGTGTCCCGATGACAGAAAGGCACTGATGGAAGCTTGTGCCCTTTACAGAGTGAGGGGGTTCAAAGTTTATTTGTCTCTTACTCATTAGGGATGAAATTGATGTTTTTTTTCTACAGTCTAACATGTTTTGCATAAAAAAAGCTGTGTGCGGTGGATTAGTTTCTCCAACATCTGCTGTGGTCAGATGGGTGTGAATCGCAGATGCCATGGTCCCTCTACATGCAACACACATTTGCATGCATAGTTGCGTACGTATGCATGTACCGACAAACATACTAAAAACATGGACATTCCTATAGCTCAAGTTGTAAAGCATGACACCAGCAATGACAAGGTCATGGATTTGACTCCCAGGGAAGGCAAAAACATATAGAAATGTATACTGTATACCTTAGACTTAAGTTAAATGTAAGTCTCTTTGGATAGAAACGTTTGCCAAATGCATAAATGTAAAAAAAAAAAAATATATATATAAAAAAATCTCTACAATTGCTAGTTATTATGACATAAACAAAAACAAAACTTCTAAATAAATAAATATAATTATGTAATTTTTGGATGTTAAATTAACTCATACATACACATGGATGCAAGCACACACTGTCCTGTCAAAGCAAGCTCCCATCCACCCCTGGGATCTGTTTGCCAACTGTTTCCCGCCAAGACTTTGCCAATCAGTGCATCTAATTCATCCGTCACGCTGCCATGCTCGCACTGTGTGCCCATTACGTAATCTCTGCCCCCTCCACTCTCATTCCCTCCCCTTCCATTTATTCTTGACCTTCTGACAAGGCAGAGCTGGGCTACCGAAGCCCCTAAAGATAAATAAAACATGTAAACAGCTGGAGGGAGTCTTAGAGGGTTTTTGCTGCAGCTTTTACCATCCACTCACTCTCTGCTTACATGGGCAACTATCTAAACAACGCACAACAATGGCAGTGTCAAACCAACCCTGCAGGGGATTTCAGTGGGAACACACAGTACTGCATCAGTACCTGCTTCACATGGCATGTTTCACTTAAAAGTGCGCTCAGACATGGCCTACGGGGGCAGAAAGGCCTGATGCATGATGAACAGTCTCTCTGTGATGGCTTACGATGATGGTGGCGGAACAAAACTCAATTTATTTTATTAAAACCAACTGCAGTGGATTTATTTAGAGAGCATTAATTTAATATTTCACATTCCAGGTTCAGTATAGCTCACTTGTTGCATGATGTCAGTTGCCACAAAACAATTTTGACTAATTTCTCAGTTCCTTAAAAAACAACAAAAAATAAAACATTTCAGCTACATTACAGCTATTTTCATTTCTAAGCGACAGAATAATTGCTTCAGGAATATGAAAAAATATATATATGTGTGTGTTTATTTAGTCGTAGAGTAGAGCTGGTAGAGTTTTTCAATGAAACACACTTCAATGAAAAACTATTCTATTGAGTCATGACTCAAAACAGCCACCCAGCTTACACTGCTTCCAACTTCTAGTGTTATTCCAATTGGCTCCTTTTCTAAACCTCCAGAGAACACTCAAAACAATCCATAAAAGAACAGAAACTATAGGAAATACTGTTGGCAGAGGGAACTCTATTGTGTATTATTGTAAACAAACAATTGTGTCATCAGGCATAGACTGCCAGACTATAAAACTCAATCTCACTCTCTATATGCACTCTGTAGTAAACAGTATTTCAGGTAATAACTAAAGCACATGCCAACTCAAATAAAACTCTTCAAATGTGTCCAGGCTTCATCAAGTTCTAGATCATATATAAAGTGCATCTGAACATGACAAATGATTTGATTTGAGTTGAGTTGATTTGTTGCACTTGTTAATCAAGCTCTCACAACAACAAGCTGTACAAACCCTTCTCTGCTTGAAGACCTCTATTTGAGTGAGGTAATATAACCTTCACAAATTCACATTTTCAATTCACTCATGTGTACCACTTGTAAAATCCTTTACAGCCATTGTAACAAATAATAGAGGTAAGGTCAGAGATTGCCCTGAGCCCCCGACTCTTGAATGGTACACACAGTCTTCAAGTGTTCATTTAATTTTATAGATTTCAGCTAGAAAAAGGCATTCAAACTACTGCATCAAATGCTGAAAAGAAAAAGCAGATGGTAGAGATACTTACACACAGAACATGTAATGCTACGGCCCCCTCCATTCGCTCCTGGTTGGTAAAGATATCATCAGGGAACTCATGTATACCTGCCAAAAACACACAAACACACATTCAGCTACATGAATAGTCCACGTATAAAACACAGAGCAATGCACACGTGTCTCAGAGAGTCTTCCCTCTCATTATACACCATGTAATTTAGAATATGGATCACTCCAGAGGAAAAATAGTAAATGCTTTCAATCACAGACTAATTATACACATTGTAAGTTCATTTCATTAAATTAGAATGTGCTGCCATATACTTTTGACTCTATTAAAGGGATAGATCATCCAAAAATGAAAATTGTATCTATTTCAAACTCTTATGACTCTCTGTTTAATTGTGCAACACAAAAGAAGATACATTTTACAGAAATGTCTGAGCTTCTCTCTTCCATCCAATGAAAGTGATTAGGGACCAAAGCTGTCAAGCTCCAAAAATGACAATATATATATATATATAGAGAGAGAGAGAGAGAGAGAGAGAGAGATTGGATATATATATAGAGAGAGAGAGAGAGAGTCTTCTGAAGCCATGTGATTTGATTATATAATTTGCAAGCAACAGACTAAATATCTTTCCTGGAAAAGCTGTGATCATAATCACTTTCATTGTATGGAAAAGAGCTAATCTCCTTTTGTATCCAATTAAAAAACATAGGTTTCAAAACACATAAGGGTGAGTAAATGATGATGTAGTTTAAAATTTTGGGTGAATTATCTCTTTAAGAGTCAAAAAATGCATTCATTTTTCATCAGCAGAACCCACACAGCGAAACATTTTTACTCTGAACAACAAAATGACTATCAGACGTCATTCGCTCAGTGTCAGAGAGAATTGACAACTATATGACTGTGGCATTGGTGTGATTTTCAGGAGCTTTTCTTGCGGTTCTGACAGCATTACTGCTGCTCCCAGTCCATCGCTGCTCTGTTAACAAGCTATTCACTGACACAGCGTGTCACCCGGCCGGTTCCATTGATAAGCCTGCAGCCTGCCGACAGAATCGGGTCAGTGAGAGTGGCCACTTATTTGCCTGGATTCAGTTTTACACGCTCTAAGATGGTAGGAGTGACAAAGTCAGCCGTGAGCTCTCTAAAGTGTTGCAATTGTGCTCGTTCCTACATAGCCCGTTGCCATGACGTCAGCATCCAAGATACTATAGCCCTGATTGAAAAGCGTTGAGACCCCAGAGACCGGCTTTGTTCCATTCGCGGAAAAGCCTGATCTCTTTATGCAAACTTGAAACCTGATTTATTTCAGTGCTGACAGACAAATAGCTCAGAATATGAGTAATGTTGAATGTTTGTCACTTTTCATGACTGACTGAAAGACAGACAGTATTTAAAGAAACTAAAATAAATTGCTAGTCAGATCCCCCCAAATATTGTCATATATATAATATTTTTAAACATTTTTTCAAGTTATTTCATTTTTAATTTCCATTTATGGTTGCTTCTTCATTAGGGGCACGTTTGGCCCGGAGGACTTTTATAAAAATCTCTAAAAACAATTTTCAAATATTAATTTTCATGTGTTCATATTTCACATAATTGTAATATTTCAATGAAGTGTCAAAATTACAGATTTGAAATTATGCAAAGTCAGAGTACTGTGATATTTACCTTACATTTTTCTTTATTTTCAACACACAACACATCTCATATTTTGGTGATCTGGTACACTGACGTTTTATAAACCTTTACTAGTGGCAAAAAAGTTGGCCATTATAGAAATTATTTTTTTGATTGAAAGTCTGAGTCTGGTGCAAGAGTGAAAAATATGTATGCAAAAGGGATTTAAAAAGTAGCAATAAAGAAAGCAGGCAAAAAGTTTCCTTCATATTAAAATCCATCTCTTTTGTAAATACCGTATTTATTGTGATTTCCGCTTTACACAGATGTAATGTTACTCTCTTGTGCCGGCACAAAGTTTACAAACTACAAGCCAGTTCTCAGTTTCATATAAAGATCAACATAACTGTATTTGTATAACACGGCAGTCATTACAGGAATATCTGCAAGGGTGTTTGTGCGTGTCCATGGCTGCGCATTGTGCAGTGACATTCTCTCCTAGATCACCGGGGAGGTTGAATGCGTCAGCAGGCTTCACACTGCCCCCAATGCCCTAAACACCACAGAGGTGAACTCAAACAACCCAAAAGAACTCACAAAACAATGCTTTACTGCCCACTAGCATAAAAAGAGCATGCCACCTGGTTCTTCTGTATGTATAGTACATTTAATGGCACAAATCCTTCATAATTACACTGACAGTCCCTGAAATTGTGTGTGAAAAGAAGGACTGACCCTCACCCTTTGACCTCTGAGTCTCATGTCAGTCTCCTATTGCTCGTTTTACCCACAAAAACAGTGCTTTACTTGAGACAAAAGACTTCTTGATGACAAACAGATGAATAAAAAGCTGGACCGTGAGCGAGCTGCCTATTTTTATCCCAAGAACAACAGATCTGCTCTGGTGCTCATGGTTCACATGGGTTTCATTGTTGGTGTGGCCTTCATTAGAGAGTCACAGCCTCTCGGTTCTGGTCCCATCACAGAGCGTTCCCTGGCACAAGAGATTCTGATTAATCTAATTTCAATTACAGCGCCAATGAATAAAGCAGCAATAAACAATAGCCAGTTAGCATGAGTGGATCAATTAAAGAACACACGACAACAGCAACAGAAAGATGAACTTGGCAATGTTGAAAGGGTCTACAGAAAGGTCCCTTCTGCAATTACGGAGAAGGCAAACAAACAGAAATGAATTCAAAATCTTTTTATTGTACACTGGCAACAGAGTTAAAACAAATGGATCGGTTCCTCTCCCAGAGCGACTGCTAGGAAGAATTAGACAAGAACATTCCAAGCTAGTGAGAAAAGACTAAAATCACCCGGAAACTTAGGATAGAGAAGGACAGGGATGATTCTCAGCAGGATTAGGACCTTGCACAACCTTCTCCTTCAGAGTACCAGGAGACTAATGGCCAGCAGGAAGGACATGAAGACTGTCCACATACATTAACCGCTGTCAGCACCGACCCCCTGCTCCTCCTCTGAGAACTGCTCAACTCCACATGAGGACATGAGACAGTTGTATGCATCCAAGTTCCCTTCAGTGCATTTTGTGAGCTTTGTGCTGTTTAAATAAGTCTTCTTCAAAGGCTAATCATCTGAATATGTAATGCTTCAGCTTCAAAGTAGGCTAAGTTAAAATGCTGCTCTAGCAGAGAGAGAGTATACAAGGGTAGGAAGACAAAAAGGTACAAGGTAACATCCTCTAAGATGTCTTCAGGTTGGATGGAATGAATGGAAAGAACAGAAATGCTGATGCGATTGAAGTTGAAAGTAATAAATTAAATTAATAAAACAAATGTTAGTTTTTAATTAATATTATATATAGTTTTAGGCCCAGTACGATTTTTTATAAATAAATTAATACTTTTATTCAGCAAGGATGTATAAAATTGATCAAAAGTGACAGTAAATATATGAATAAATATTCTATTTCACATAAATGCAGTATACTTTCTATTCAAAGAATACAGAAAAAATAATATAATAATAATAATGTTAACAAACTGTTGATAATAATAAGGAAGGATCATGTGACACTGAAGACTGGAGTAATGGCTGCTGAAAAGTCAGCTTTACCATCACAGGAATAAATTAAATTTTAAAATATATTAAAATAGAAAACAGTTGTTTTAATAATATTTCACAATAATACTGTATTTTCTGAACAAATAAATGCAGCCTTGAGCATAAGACACTTCTTTCAAAATTATTACAAAAATCTTTTTCCAAACTAGGCCTATATAGGCATATATGCATATAGTATATCTAAAGCCGACTCAAATATGTTTTAAATCATCATTAGACATGACTTTTGAGGCCTGGAAGCCAGATTGAAACCAGTTTTATTAGGAGACAAAACACTGCCTGTTTATGCCTGGCTCACACTACAGGAGTTTTAGGCCGATTTATGCCCGATTTTCCCCTCCCGAGAATCGGAGAAAAAATCTTTTCGAGGACCTCGATTGACTCCGATGTTCGGCGCAGATTATCTGGTAATGTGAGGCATTCACAGATCGAATCTTGCACCTCCCAATCTGCTCTCACACAAATCGGGGCCGCCCCGATCATATCAAACACGTTTGATATTTAGGAATTTAAATCGGGAAGATTACGTCAGTTCTTTAACAACAGCCAATGAGAGAAGTGAATGAGAGCGAATTTGAAATTGCGACCGCAAAACCAGCTGCTGTATGGGTCCGTTGGACAGTGGAGATGGCGAAAGTTGCGTTGAAGTGTTGCAACAACACAACTCCTTGAATAACGCGTCTTCAAAAACATGACACAACCGTACAGACAAAGAGAAAAGCTGAGGAGAAATCACTATGGTTTTGAACATACCGGATGAGTGTAGAAAGCTGCTAGCAAATGTAAACATACCAGTTTATGTCAGTGACGAATATGTTTACATCCACTTCCCAATGAATTCACGTGAGGTGCTCTACTGGGTATGATAATCTTAATAATATCCTGTAGTGTGAGCTCTGCTTTAGTTTTTGAGTGACTGGACGGTGAAACAGCAGCCTGCGGTTTTCTCTACACAGACACAGTCATGGAGTAGCTGTCAGTCAGACACAGAGAGTTAGACATAACAGCTTAACTGAGAGTCAGACCTCTGTAATTCCAATCAACAGGAAGGCAGCATCTGTTGTCAATTAAATCTAATTGATGAAATTAAAGTGCTTCCGTTGTCAAGACAAACAGTAACTAGAGAATTTCTTCCTCCTAAAGGAGCCGAAGTTTGGGAAAGTGAATATGTTGTTATTCTAGCTTGTACACACTTACTGTACAGATGCAATTATATAGTAAATTCAAGTAAACTGATGTTCAAAGAGGCAACATCTTCCAGAATAATCACCATATACGCACATTTAATACTACATGAAAATTTAAACACATAAACACAGCATTTACTGTATAACTACTATAGATGGACAGACAAACAGGGACAGACATCCACTGTGGCCTGGGTAAGCCAAATTGGAAGAAAAGCTGGAGTAAATCTTGAGTAAGGCAAGTCCTCACAGATATTTTCATTAATAGGAACTTGTCTGGGTTGATTGAGGAGATATAGGCATAATAATTGTAGAGAAAAGGTAGAAAATCTATAGAAATTACAGCTTAACTTCCTAAAAGAAAAACATAGCACTGTGGAGACATTGTTTTGCTCTTCATTATTTATGTTTGATGATTACTACAGAAACCCCTCTAGGGATTCCATATGCTGTCTCTGTCATTATAATGCTTGTGTGGTTTAAAACAAATTTCCTAAGGGAGCTCTAAAGATATCGCACTTTCCATCATCAAAGACACAAGTCAAACAACTGATTCACTTAGCGACCGAGCTAGACTTTGATAACAAGTAGAGCGTAATGACATATAAAGCACTTGCGGCTTCTTACACAATGAGAACCTAAACTGAGGACCAACTTCCATTAAAGTTAAAATATTTACTAAATAAAAAATAATAATAATAAAATAAAATTCTCAATGACAGGCTCTTTTAAAAAGTAATAACTACCTACTGTTATATTTGTTTCTTTCCACTGTCTATTTTTTTCTTTTCTGTAATGAGTTTTTGCAGTCTGAGGCATCACTTTGTCAAAGTAATACTCAATTTCCTAGAAATCCACTTTTTTTTTTTTTTTTTTGGAACATCCCTACCATGTCCATATTTGACCCTGAGTTTAATCATGACATGCTGATAGGCAACCCTATGGAGTGCAAGCATTTGCTGGCACAATGACTACTGCTGGTGACGTAACTTTGGGGCAGATGCTGAGTTGTTGACAGATTCCATGAAAAAGTTCTGCCTCTTAAGTGATTTTCCTCTATAAAGCTGCTTTAATTGTCATGCAGAGCCTTAAATCCTGTTTTCCCATAGATGAAATCAGTTGCCTTCCGTCCATTTAATAATGTAAATTCCGTAATTTGCACTTAAACATGGCTGGAAACGCATAATCCAGTGGATGTCCTCAAACAGCATTGTCCAGTATGGACAGGCCTATGGATCAAGCATTATCCGTTGATGTGGAATTACAAGGTTGAGTAATGTAAAGAAAACTCAAGCTAATGCAATAACTGAATCATTTAAAGCTGGTGAATTGCTCGCCCAGTGCTTTATACTGAAACAGAAAACTTTTTATGTGTTTTGGCCGTCCATTTACACAACAATGGCATTTTGGGGGCTTGAAAACGCAAACTTTTGAAAAGGGGCTTCAAAGTGCAAATGTGAAAACTATACCGTTATAGTGAAAATGATATTTATGAAAACGTGTATTACGTGTTCAGTCTATAGGTGCAAAGTGACATTGGCAACTACTGGCCTGGCATGCATAATACATAGTTTTTTAGTTGTTTTCATGGATCTGTGTGAACGGGGATTGTTTTGATAATGGTGTTGTCCGTACGTGAAAAATGTGAAGGAAAAACTTTTCCATTTTTAGTACATCGTTGTCGTGTAAACGTACCCTTATATGCCAACAACACTAGTCTACTCGGCAGTCAGCCTTAAACACAGCTGAGATACTGAGACCAATTAGTCCTGGATTCAATTAAAAGCTATTCACAAGCTCTTCATTGCAGCACTAACATCAGAGTGCAATTGTTTCAGCTGAGCTCTCTTCCCTCGTACACCAATCACAGCTACATTGTGCTGCTAATGGCTCCTTACATGATAAAACATTCATAGTCACCTAAGAGTCCTTAATAACAGGAATTTTCTAGTATACACATGAAATGTTCCAACACACAAGTAAACTAGCTGATTTTCTAACCAGGTCAACATATAAATAAGACACAATGTTCTGTACCTGCTTATGTAAAAAGGCTGAGAGTAGAGTGATAGAAGATTTTAAGGTATGCAATGGTCAAATTATACTGTTTTCGAGCTCTCTCAAACATCTCTCTTACACGCACACACATATAGCCAAAGAAACAGGGGCCAGGATAAGCATATTTGATGATAGATGCAGAGTCCTTCTCAAATCCCTGACTTTTAAATCTATGCAGGATCAAGCAGGATTGACCTGCACTGTAGCAAACCGGGGTCCAGACTCACAGGGGGAAAAACAGTGCCCATCCATGCTTCTTACATAAGCACACAAATATTATATAATTCAGACTTGTATAAATGATTCATTCTAATCCTATACATCATTAAATAGATCTCAGGAGATTAGGCTTTTTAAGAACAAAGCACAAATGTACACTACAAGACATTATGCAGCGAGCAGATGTTTGTTACAAGTTATGTTGTATGACTTTAGTACTGTTTTTTGTTCTCTCTGAATGGTCAAGATACCTGAAATGTCCTGTTTCAAATTAAATATAAAATAAATAAGTGTGTCAAATTGATAATTGACCCTTCGCAAAGACCTGCCCCCCTTAGTTACTGTTGCTTTGTCCGACAAGCCATGGCGCTGTCACGCCACACAGAGTGAAAAATACATCACGGAGCAAAGAGGACACTGACAACACGTCGACAGACAAGACAGAGCAGGTTACTTATGATATTAAACAAAGTCCCAGCTTTCAAATTGTGTATTTTTTTAAGAAATTCGAACAATAAAAACCGTTTTGTGGCTCTTCAATATGTCGTGACAGATTGTTGTAGCGCCTCAGCTCAAGCGGCTCGTGAACCGATCATCTCTTCCTACTAGTTAATCTATAGCATCAAATAAACATGAATGAACATGAGAAGGAATGTTGTTTCAAACGCGGAAAGACGTCAATACACACCATTTTTCAAGTTCAAGTCCACCGAGGTTAATCTTCTAACTCCTGACTGCTTTGTCGGACAAAATGGCGGATTCTGCGTTATGACTGGTTAGATCGCTTGTCAATCAAACTCCCGGCGAAGGGTCAATTGACTGGTTTTCCATTACTGTCTCTACTATTGCATTCCTGATACAAATTCTCATGTATGATATTATCACTACTACAGCCACTGGTATCAATTATCATTGATTTATTGCATGTCAACAAAACCAAACTCAAAATCTGCTGTTTCAGCAGGTGTTTTTCTGATATCCAACTTCTCAAATGGTATTATCTGCATGCATTGTCATTTACGTAAATGTGATTATGTGATGTCACCCAGAGTGGAGTGGTCAGGAGTGGTCAGAGGGGAGGTGACAATGACCCGAGCCCACCAACCTCTGCCATAATCCCTCTATAGATGTCAGATGAATCTAGGGAGGAGGGCATATATTATCCATAAATGATGCAGGAATGATGGAATGCATTAGTATAGTCACTAAGGATAATGTGACACTTTTTTATGTACCGTTATGTGAGAGGCATTAAAACTTTCCCGCTAAATCCATCTCTTTTTGTACCTCCATTCTGCTGATTCTGTGTTTGTATGTGCAGAGTGTTTGGGGACAGCATGTGTCCATCAGCTAAGCTCCTCAAATCCTGTCTTAATCTTTTGCATGATGATATGCGCAGGAAGCCTGAAAAATAATATTCAATATATTTTCTCCATTATTAAAATATGGCTACCCTTATACCATGGAGTGCACAATTTGCAAAAAAGCTTTAAAAATGACCATGTGGTTTAGGAGACGAGAGGGAGTGATTTAAGGACTCTTGTCCCTTGTCCAAAAGATGTGTATTTGCTGAAGCTGAGACAAATTTCCATCAAGCTTTCAAGAAATATGAATCAGTCTACTGCAGTCTCCATTATGGCAGTTAGAGTGCGTGACACTGCTCCTTTAAAACCAGTTCCTGAAAACACATTTGAAATACATACATATTTATATATACTTTTTGTATGATCAGGGGCTACTGGGGGGAGTGTTTGGGTAAAATGTATTTCCAAACAGTCATTCACCTTTAAGTACAAAACTATGGAGAAACTGACAATAGTGAATGATGTCAAGCAGAAAATATGTGGTGATTTTGTGTGTCTCAGCAATTTCCATCAACACAGCAAGCTGAAGAAAATGACAAGTGTAGCTAAGAAGAGAGCTCTCAAACCCACCATCATTTGAACGCCACACGGCATGAATGACTACAAGAGAAAGAAAAGAGAAGAAAGAGAAAGAGAGAGACAGAAACTTCTATTCCAGCTGGCCAGAGATATTTGGATGTGGCCCAATCTAATTACGCTGAGATTAGAGCAGATCATGCTATGTTGTTGTTGACCTGAACGTACAAAAGGTGTCTAAGAGAAGACCTTATCTTGAAACATGAATGGAAGTAATTAAAGAGTTAGATGAAAAGAAAGTATAAGAATACAGCTGGAAAAATCATTTCAAAACATTATCGATTGAATCTGAATTGCAGAGCTAAAATTATGTCATTGGAGACCATGTGATATATAAGATCTCATAATGTTGCTGATTTGACATATGGAATTAAAAATTAATATTGACAAACAGTTTTAGAGCTTTCTGTGTTTCTCCATTCAAGTAGACAGGAGATGTTTGTCTATTGTCTACATAGAAATGGCTGCCAAATACCTTTTTTCTGGCTCAGCCAATAGCATGAGATTAATACAGGACCACGTGTGTGTTCGAACAATGACATTTTGGAAAGAATCAATACTTGTGCAGTTCCAGTTGGTGCCACTATAGGTACAAAAATTAAGCAGTTCATCTTTAAAGGTGCATTCAGTAGTTTGGCGCTAATTTAAAAAGTTTTACACATTAAGAAATAAACTGAAATTTTTCATGAAATCCGAGAGGTATATGACTCGTCCATAGACAGCAATATAATCACCACTTTCAAGGTCCAGAAAGATACTAAAGACATCGTACTAAAGACAACCGTCGACGTGACTGCAGCGGTTCAACCTTAACTTTATGAAGTGATGAGAATACTTTTTGTGCGCAAAAACAAAACAAAAATAACGACTTTATTCAACAATCTCTTCTCTTCCCTGTCATTATCCTTACACAGCTGCCACAGTAAGCACAGTGAAGGCTTCCGTGTTTACGTCCGAATGCCGGCTCAGTATTGGCCAAAGCTGCACACATGAGCAGCACGACGTCTGCGTGTGATGCTGACACAGGAGCCAGCCAATAAGGAGTCAGCTTTCAGACATAGAACCTGGAAGCGCTGGACATAAACAACATATGAGAATGACACAGAAGATATAGTTGAATAAATATGTTATTTTTGTTTTGTTTTTGCGTACAAAAAGTATTCTCATCACTTCATAAAATTAAGGTTGAACCACTGCACCCACGTCAATTGTTTTAACAATGTCTTTAGTACCTTTCTGGACCTTGACAGTGGTTTTAAATTGTTATGGAGTCAGAGAGCTCTTGGAGTTCATCAAAAATATCTTAATTTGTGTTCTGAAGATGAACGAAGGACTTACGGGTGTGGAACGACATGAGGGTGAGTAATAAATGACATAATTTTCCATTTTTGGGTGAACTAACCCTTTAAAGTACATGAAGAACAGCGATGTTAACGCTAGCTAAAGAACAACTGAATGCACCTTTAAAGCAATTTTATATTGGATGTTTCTACCTCTTAATCTAATGTATTTTGCATTTCACTACTTCTTGTTTCTCTCACGTTAATGCACCACTCTTGATATTTAAATCAAGCACTGAAGTTTACGTCGATCTAAAGAGTTTCTGTGTTAATGTCAGAAGATCAATCCATCCATCAGTCACCTCAGTGTGACGGCTGACAGGCCTCCTGCTCACTCGTGTGTCTCCCAGAAGAAAACACAATCCCTCTGTCACCAACAGTCTCTCTGGGAGCATGCTGTTCTCCACGGAGATGCCATATTTCAGGAAACATACCTATTATGCGAAAATCATGATTCATACAGTGGAGGGATTAGGTCAGGATCCAGGAAGGAATGTATGAGAGAGAAACAAGGAGAGAAAGTAAAAGAGGGATTGAAGGAGAACAGGAGGGAAAGACAGGACTGTTGTGTTTAAGACCCAAGTAGGCCAGTGGGACTGAAGAAAGGGCACATGGTAATCCTGGCATTTAATCAGGACGCCAGAGAACGTGACCAGAGAAACCAAATCACACTCGCACTCGACAAGGAAAAACAGAGATGGTTTATAATCATAAGCCTCATTATACAATCTGTTTGATCTAGACTGCAAATCAGATCAGGACGAAGCGCTTTCGTTTAGACAACTGCATTTTCGTGAAGTAGCACACGTGGCCTAGCGAATAGCAAAAGGGACTGAATGTTTTAAAGTGAGGCTAGCCAACTAGCATTACAAAATTGCTAACACATTAATTTTAATGCTGTTGTTTTCCCCACCAAAACTATGCCACTTCATGGAGGATGATTTTATGAAGGCTTTTTTAGTTACACAGGATATTACTAGTGATGCCTGATATAACTGTACCATATTAGTTATGGCTGACATTAAATGTTTTTATTAGTATTCCTCAATAGTGGACAAATATCGGCCAGGGGTGTGTTTCCCGAAACCATAGTTCAAACGAACATTCGCAAACTGCGACGCAAACTTTTGTGGTTGGAACAACAGTTCTCAACCTGTAGTTAGAAGCATAGTTTCTCTTTTTTAATGTGATATGGACTTAATAAATTGTTATCTTGAAAATAGACAAGCTGACATGAAGTACAATGTATATCTTTTATTTCAAATATATACAAATGTCATTTACTTATTTTAGTTTGTCAAGAGATTTTAAGCACCATTTTTGAAGAGTGTGCATGTGCGTACGTGCTCTAGTACGTAAGAACGAGTCAATGATTGAATCTGGAAATAAGGCAAAATAACTGAGAAAATGAGAATTAGTCCTCAGATGACATGTGCATGATTTATAGCAAAAAATCTAGTATTAATTTGATCTCAAACAGATTCATTTAAAGAAGTTATTACTCCACCACCTGCATGACATTCACCAACATGGCTGAACGACAGGTTTGCATCAACACAGTTTCGGGAAACAGTCGTGACTAGCTAGCTGATTTGTTCAACGATGCATCGTACTATGGTACTGAAGCAGCGAGTTACGCCATTGTACGGGACCCCGTATTGGATATTTAATTGTTCATGCTCATTTCCTTTGCTGTCATGTAGTGCTCAATAAAAGTCCTTTTGAAGTTCAATAAAAAAAAAAAAATCTTTAAAATAAACTGTTAAATGTAATATTTAACAAATACACATTTTTTCATACTATGTATTACATGTATATAAAACTATACATAAAAATATATGAATATATGAAATTAATTATTGGTATCACACAGAACTTTAATATTGGCACATCGCTAGATATTACAAAAGACTAGCAGGATGGAAAATGATATTGAGAACTCAGGGGGAAAAAAACAAACAAATAAAATAATATATCTATGAAGAATAAAGAAACACCTGGAAAATTTCTTTAAAAAATAGCTTAAATATTTTGTCATTTAGTGTATAGAACCCAGGTACATGGCAAAAAGATCAACTCAACGAAAAAGGTTCAATTAATTGTGATAATGTGATAAAAGAAAAAAACTGAAACTTACACTTTACTTTACTTACTAATCTCTACACACAAGCACACACACATCGAACATAAACAATTGCACAATGGGAACCATGTGCCTCACTTTATTTCCTTTTTCCATACTCCCCTCACTTAGGTCTGCATTACACAGTGTGGGAACATTTAACAACACATGCTCAATCTCTCTCTCTCTCACCCACACATACTCACACATGCTGGCAAACTGTGAGGGCCGTTCGTGCACAACACAGACCTTACACTGCAGGATCATAAAGAGGAATTCTATGCGGATGAGTGAATATTTCAGTCCCACGATCCCAGACTAAGGCCTCTGATAAGCTAAAGCTTCCTCTGGGGAAGCACGAGGAGCCGTGAAGATCCGGCTCTGCGTGAGGTGAAGCACGTGAAGGCTTTACTCGGCGGGATGGAGACGGTGGGAGGTTGCTGCCTGCCACGTTACGTCCATTCTGACCACTCCGTCTCATGATGTTTGGCTGCTCACATGACCGGGCCTGTGTTTAATTACAAACACATTTATTGAGGTGGAATGCTCGTAAAGAAAAACTTTTGTGCCAGAAAGGTCTGCAAAAACAAGACAGAGCAAATGAACGGATCAAAAAAAAAAAAAAAAAAAAAGGTGCCGTATCGGGGTATTCGTTGGAGATGTTGTTAAGAGAGACGACCAGGCAACAGAGAGAATGATAAATGTAATGTGACATGAGTGAACACCTCACCATCTCACAATGTTGAATAAGCAAACAAAAAAACCCTCAGAACCCAGGCCTCTCTCTGTTTCTCTCCTGACATGTGTTCTCAGTGACTAACCAGAGGTGTTTTATTAACTTTTAAAGCTGTTTGTACCTCTGGGAGTCACGAAAGGAAGAAAACAAACAGAGAGAGAAGGGGGAGAGAGAAGGTCTCTTCACGGTTGGATATAAGTTTTGACAATATAATATACATCCTCTCCCACAGACATAAAACTCACAACAAATGACCCAGAATACATAAAGTAATAGCAACATACATTTATTTAAAAGTATTAGAAGCATCAATGAATTTCTAAATTCAAGAACTGTGATTTTGCTCATACCGACAATTTTAACAATTTATCTACAGCAGTCATGTAAAAATTCACCTGAACTCAATTTAAACTCACACTTGTTGTGAATGCATCTACAAAATTTCCAATTTTCTTATTTATCCTGTTAATAATTGTGCATATTGTTGGGAATATTAATACATTTCAATGTTTTTCTTACTATTGTATGATAAACCACCTGTGTCCTGTAGAAAAGCCATCTGAGAACCAATGGTGAAGAAATTAAAGATTAATTATTTAGGAATACATTGCTAATAAAAAAAAAACGATAAGCTGTTAAGTATTTTAAAGTTATAGTCGATAAATGGATGATTTTAAAATTTATACTATACCATTCTAAAATCTGAGCTCAGTAAGATTTTTTTAAGATTTTATTTTCAAGAACACATTAAATTCATCAAAAGTGTTTTTAAATACTTTTACAAAACAAATATATATATATATATATATATATATATATATATATATAATGTATGTATATATATAAATGCTGTTCTTTCTAGAATCCTGAAAAAAAATAAATAACATGGTTTCTAAAAAAAATATTAAGCAGCACTTTAATATTAAGTGTTTTTATATAAGCATAATTAAGTAGAATAATAATTGAATGTTTCTTGAGTACTAAATCAGCATTTCAGAATAATTTCTGAAGGATCATGTGACACTGAAGACTGGAGTAATTATGCAGAAAATACGGAGTTTCCATTACATGAATAAATTACATTTTAAAATATAAGGGTAGGGTCTACTCTAAATATTTATAACAAAATTAAATAAAAATAAAGCACTAGAAGCTAAAATCAGTCATTTTAAATGCTATGAATTTGTGGAAGTAAATGTGGATAATAATGTCCAGTATGAAAACAGATATTAGATGATGGCAAAGGTAATCAAAATATAAAAATTGGGCAGAAAAACATGTGCAATTAAACATCCAACACTGGGAGATAAGTATATTTATTATCAACTAACTATATTTATTACCAATAGAATATAAAATCTCCAATTTCAGCTTATATCTGATATGGTACCAACCAGATTTCTCATGGTGGAATATGCGACGGGTGAGCAAGGGGTGGGCAATATGACCATGATAATTTTTTTCACGATATATATATATATATATATATATACACACATACACATAATTGTTGTTATATAAAAAATAAATTTACAAACAAATTACAAACAATACAAAAAATATGATAATGATACAAATTAAATAAACTTGTTTTTCAAATACAGTAGGTTTATTTACCACCTATACATTTATTTAACATCTTTTGTTGTTTTATTAACATTAATGACAGACAAATATTTAATTAGGCTACTGTCTCTTTAAGACCGAATCCATGGATGTAATATGCTTACACATATCCTATTTTCATCCACCTAAGCCATAACCTACTGTATGTACGTGAGATACTCCACACGATGGACATTTTGACAACTATGTGTGCATTTCACCATTCAGGCGCAAGGAGAACTGATCGAGAGAGAGAGAGAGCGCTTCTGTGTCATTCAGCGCAATTCTGCCTATCCCGCCTTCACTAATCTTTAACGAATTGTGATTGGATGGTAATTTTGTTCTACGACGAATTGATTGGGCTGTTCTTGCGTGACAGAACACTACTACTACTATTCGTCCTATGATCACCCAGTTGTAATGACATTTTAGGAAAGATGAAATACGGGACAAAACATAATTTTTTCGTAAAAAGTCAGGACACTAAAAATAGAGCTGAAATACGGGACTGTCCCGGGAAAAATGGGACGTCTGGTCACCCTAGTACCAACATATTGTGCATCCCTAAATTTATGTACACCCAACCCAATAAAACAGGATCCCACACAGAATGATCACGGTAAGAGCTCCAAACAGGAGGCAGGTCGTAACAGCGCATTACCCCAGTGCGAGTGAACCCTATGAGGCAGCAGGCCTGATCCTGTCCAAGCTTCCTCTACATAACGCTACTCATTCATTTTTAAGTGTGATGAGGGATCAAAAACATGGCTGTAAAGCAACACAGTCCACAGGGACTCATGAACAGCCATAGAGCCTATCCATCTGCAATCTCTGCTGTTTAAAAATATCACATTATCATCATTAGTCTTACTCTCCTCTCGCTTTCCTTGTCTCTCTCTCTCTCTACATGCCAATGCAGACTGATCACTCATCTCCGCCACCAACGGAAAGAAAGAAACAATCACAAATCAGACCTCTTTAATACCTCAGTTGTTTCTTACTTAAATCTAAGTTGATTTCCTGGCATCAGACTGATTTCTGATTTCAGAGGGGTTCTGGTTTTAGATGGAGACTTCATAATGGGTACTTGATCTGAAATCTTCCATCTTGGCTCATGGGCACTCAGTTCTGCAGACAGGTTGTTTTGAGCCCATCATCTGAACCATAAATGTATTTAATTTTTATATTTTTTATAACGGCAGATAACCATTTAATGGTGATATTAAAATGTATAATATTTTTTTCTATGTGATGTCCCTGTCGGCTGTCATTTGTGTGTGTTTCTTTTCACTTTTGGTGTTTGTCTGTGTTTGTGAGTTGCTCACTATTGGGTGATTGGGAACATCAGCGCAGGTTCCCCTCGCTATTTAAAGGCATGGTAGGCGATTTGCTCCAGAAATATTTTTTGTTATGCTGGTTGAAAGCGTCTTCACATCCTGATAGCAATCACAAAGTTAAGCGGGCTAAATGTATTTATATGTATGCAGTATATATCCTCTGTGGAAGGCGTAGAAGGCGTAAAATGTTCGTCCAATCATTGCATTGCAGTCCAAATGCAATCATACAATGTCATACCTGCCTGTCAGCATATGTATTTTCATACCTCCGCGCACCTGCTCGCGCAGACATCGCACATCATCAGCGCATTTCATGCTATGCAGAGTTAGACAGACATCAGTCACCGAGAACCGCAACAGAAACAGCAGCCACCTTTTACAGTTCCTCCTGAACCAAAACAAGCTTATGCTGCATTCACACCATAACTACTGTAATTTAGAAGAGACTGAAACCCGTGACATTATACTCGGAGCGATTTGTGACTTGAATTTATGCATTTCAGTGGCAACACTATCAACGCTGAAATTAATCTGCAGCAGTCAGGTGGTACAGGTCAGTGCTCTTTAAGTTATGTTAATTATTATTGTATTATTATGTGCTTTGAGACATGAGGTAGTTTAGCGCTGTCTCTTGTGACTCTTTTGTTTTCTCCCTGCTGTACACGTTAATGTATTTTGGAGGAGGCATGGTTTGTAGACGCTCTGAAGGGAGGGTGGCATCTTATGCTTTTAAAGCTAGCTCGCTATTGCTAGCCTCTCCAAAAATTACCTACCCTACCTTTAAGTGGCACATCTTTCCCTCAGTGTGCGTGCTCCATCAATCGTTCGTGGTTCCATGTCAGCTCAGCTTTGTCTTTGTGTACACTTTGACTCGAGCCGGATTCAATTTTGAGCATTTTAATGATATGTTTGTCAAATAAAAGCTTAAATGCTTTTCATAAATTATATTCGTCATCTCCTAAAAGACAGACGATAGATAGATAGATAGATAGATAGACAGAGATAAAATATAATAAAACACACAAAAAAAAAATCAGTAAATAATTTTAAATGCTACAAAAAAATTTATCTGAAGCTGCAGAGAAAACACATCATGGCAAAGCCAACTGGCTGATGGCACCACTAAAAAAGACTAAAAAACAAACAAAAAACAAAACAAAGCTAAATTAAATGAAAATTGCTTTGGCAACTAACTGAGTTTAATTTGCAGAAGAATAAAACAGAAATAATTAAACCTAAACAGTAATATTTTTAAAAATAATAATAATAATAATAATAATAATAATATTATAAAACAAAAACACATAACAAAATTAAAAAAAATGTATTAAAATGAAAAATAAAAAAGTTACATTCAAAACAATATTAAAAATCTAATAGTATAAAAGAATACTAAAATAAAACTGACGTAAGAACACACTCAGTCTCAAAACATAGGGGACAATTCAAAGCCTTGAGAGAGCCTTGATGGATCTAATGTACATGATTTAATCATCTCTAATCCAAATTTTAATCTTATACTTTATGGCACTAAAGCCCATTAAATGGAATCGATGATTAACACCCTGAAGTTTGTTTTGGAGAGTTGTGAGAGGTGAAAGCACAGCTGCGGTTCTATCGAGATGGAAATCAGAGGCCCTTGTGGGACACAGACGCGGCTGGGTTCTGAAGGGAGCAGAGAAGCAGAGAAGAGAGACACACAAACACGTTTACACAGCACACAAGCGAACACGCACGCACACATGCATATGCTAATGGCTCTATGACAAAAACTGTTACTAGTGTAAGAGCAGCCAATGTCTCTGTCCTCAGAGAACTCCCTGCATTATTCAGAGATTGTTAATAATTAAGCAGTGAGCTCATTGCAAATGATGTATCTACATTCAAACTCACAGCTACGACTCTACTGCCAGTTCAATCTGAGGATCTTGTGCTGAGACGCAGAGAGATTATGACACTTCACTGTCACATCTCTCTTAAACGCCTCTCCACAGCCTCGCTCTCTCAGTCCCTCCTGAGCTGAACACGGCCCTCACGGCTGCTTCTTTTCTCCAAGCTGCACATTCCATTTTCAATTGTCAAGATGTGGTTTCCTTTTTTTTTGCCTTTTTCTTTTTCATAAGGTTAAATGCTTTAAAATAAATTAGATATATATATATAGTATATATATAGTATATATAGTATACTATATAGTAGTCAACATTTGAAGTGGATCAAAACCTTTCATCAAAGTTGTCCTAAAACCTTCTTCATAGGACAACTTAGTTCTTAGGACAACTTTGATTAACTTTTTTGATCCACTTCAAATGTTGACTACTGTATCTATCTATATCTATATCTATATCTATCTCTCTCTCTCTCTCTCTATATATATATATATATATATATATATATATATATATCTAAAAGATTGTTAAAAAAGCAGCTTCAAGGGAAGAATTCATGTAAGAAGTCACAATGCTATGGGAACACTAGAAGTAACTTCGTAAGAAGTCACAACGCTATGGGGACACCTCTGTGTGATTGTGTCCGAAGCACTTGTGTAATCACTTATCACTTATCCCTGATGCATGACGGTGTACTGCGGAAGCTATAAAGGAGACCCGGACCAGATATTATCAGCTTCTGTGCCTTCAGTAAGCACTCTGTTTGAACCTCTGAGGAGGGTACTGAAGGAGCATGTTCAGTCATTCCCTGCTGGTCAACCACTTCACGGCATCAAACATATGACTTGGAATGCACCCACTTCAGCTTGGTGCTCTCTGAAAATCATTTTGCCAACCCTACCACCTATGGTGTTATGGGGCGCAGCAGTTTTCAGTGAGTTCACTGCTCAGTGTCTGCCTGGGAAAGTGCGGCACTGGGAGGCTCGCCACCTCTGAGGAGAGTACTAGAGGACTATGTTAGGCTGTTCCCTGCCGGTCAACTGCTTCAGGGCACCGGCATATGACTCGGAACACACCAGCTTCACAGCACTTAGTGATTTGCTTCCTCCTAAGAAAATAGAGGAGTCTGTTTGATGGTTCCCTGTTGGTCATCTGCTTTGGGGTGCCGGGCAGGCTACCCAAAATGCAACAGAGGCCAGTCTTGGTTCCCTTAGTAGACTATTTGGCAGGGTGGCAACTTCTGATAAACTTGTCTCAAAAGGGTCCTGCAGACTATAGAGAGAAGGTACAGAATTTAATTCAGTTTTCGTCCATCTTGCTTCAACAGGGTTCTATCCACAGTGGTCAACCCCGAGGAGGCTCAGGTGCGAGAACAAGAAGTTCAGTCTCTGTTGGCAAAAGAGGCCATAGAACATGTTCCTCTTCATCCGATCTTAGATCTACGCCTACTGAACTGTACTCTGAGGACGTAGTTTAGAATGTGAACGTTGAAGTTAACCATGAACCAAATCAGATCCGAGGACTGGTTTGTCACAACATATCTAAAAGATGTATACTTCTATATATCCATCCTTCCTCAACAGGAAGTTCTTCACATTTCGGGTGCGAAGCTTACCAGTATTGCTTTCTTCCTTTCTGCCTAGCATTGTCACCCCACACCTTCACGAAGTGCATGGGCGCAGCTCTGCCTCCACTGCGACTCCAGGGCACTTGCATACTCAATTGCATCGATGATTGGCTAATTCTTGCGCAGTCCGAGGAGATGGCAGTTCAGCATCAAAATATTGTTCTCGTTCATATGAGGTGCTTGGGGTTAAGGCTGAACACCAAAAAGAATTTGCTGTCTCCACTACAGAGAACCACTTTTCTAGGCATGATGTGGGACTCAACTACACGGGCACATCTGTCTCCTTCTCGTATAGAGTCGATCCTTTCAGCCACAGGCAGGATCAAGCTAGGCCAGACTGTCACTGTTAAAAAAGTTTCAGAGACTGTTGAGACTCATGGCAGCTGTGTTTAACGTAATACCTTTTGGCTTTCTATACATGAGACCTTTGCAGTGGTTGCTCAAGACCACAGGATTTTACCCGAGGGGCAACCCCTTTTGCATGTTTACACGCGTGTCTTTCATACTTTGGTGATGTGGAAGAAACCTTGGTTCTTGTCCCAGGGTCCAGTGTTGGGTGCGCCTTGTCACCACAGAAAGACGCTTATGACAAACGCTTCCCACACAGAATGGGAAGCAATCCTAGAGGGTAGCTCAACGCAAGGTCTGTGAAGGGGTCATCATCTCTCATGGCACACAAATTGCCTGGAAATAATGGCTGTCTTTCTAGCTCTGAAACACTTTCTCCCAGATCTCAGGGGCTATCATGTGCTTGTCCGGACAGACAAAACATAGGTGGTCTCCTACTGTACTTTCTGCTCTGATTTTTCTGCTGGGCTATCCCCCTCCACGCTAAGGTTTACGTGGTGGCCATAGCTGCTTACCACGCAACTTCGGGTGATGGATCTTTAGAGGGAGACACCCTCTGGTATCTTGTTTCCTTCGTGGCACATTGAGCCTGCTATAAATGCGAGAGTTCTGGCCTCGAATTTGGCTGTGGTTCAATAGGTTTGTCCCTCGCACCCTTTGAACTATTTAAACTGTTTAAAAGAAGTAAACTTACTCACAATATGGCTTCTCACTAAGTAGTCTTGCAGGCATTTTATCCTCCTCCATTCATGTTGGTGGATACAGAGAAGCTTGATTTGCTTTGCCCAGTCAGGGCTTTTGAGTGTTATGTCCACCGATCTGCTCAGTCGCATAAGTGACCAGCTGTTGGTATGCTATGGCTCACCTGTGCAGAGTTTGTTGCACAGGTAAGCAAAGAGTTTGTTGAGGCCATCTCTGGAGCTTGCGAGGCGTGTGACCTTCCTTTGCCTCTAGTTATGAGGGCCCAATCTACTGGGACTATGGCAGCATCTAAGACTTTACCGTCTTAGGAGTTCTCTCCAAGAAGTTTGTGATGCAGCGGGCTGGATCTTTCCACACACATCCATCAGATTCTACAGCTGGATCTGGATCCTACGCCAGGGTCTCAGGTGCTTATATCCTAAGCTGTACTCAACATGATTCACACTAGGACAGGCACTTATCAGTATGGCGTAGTGGGTATTAACGTTCCCATAGCATCGTAACTTCAGACGCAGACGCAGTTACATTGAAAGGTAACGTCTCAGGTTACGATTGTAACCATGGTTCCCTGAAAAGGGAATGAGACGCTGCGTCACCCTGCCATACTACCTGCATGCCTGTGATCAACTTACTTCAGCCAAACAGAAGCTGACGATGTTTAGTCCGGGTTACCTTTATAGCTTCCACGGTACGCCGTCACGCATCACGAGACGACATTCCACCAATGAATGATTACATAAGTGCTTCAGATGCAATCACGCAGAGGCGTTCCCATAGTTCCCATGTCTTGTTCTCTTTTCAGGGAACCATGGTTACAGTCGTAACCTGAAACGTTTCACACCAGTGTTCATGGCTAATACTAAAAACAAAACCTGTAAAAATGGTTTTGTTAATAAAATGAAAACTGATAGTATAAATAAAATAAAATCTAAATCAAAATATTAATAGTAATTACTATAATAGTAATAATAAATGAACAGTTAGATGACAGATAGATGATACATTAGATAGTAGTAACTAGTCAATTTCCTACTAAAAAAGCCAAAGTTTGGGGATGTGAATATCTGTAATTGTTATTCTGTGGATTATACACTTACAATATACATACAGCACAGATGCAACTGTACATACAGTAAATTCAAGTAAACTGATGTTCAAAGACGCAAAATCTACCCGAATAAACACCACACATGGATGGACGGACATATGGACAGATAGACTGATAGACAGAACTTAATTTTGGCATTTATATTAATATGGTCACAAATATGTTGTGCCTCCCTATCTACTACATCCTAGATATGCATAAAGGTCAGAGACGTGGCCTGGTTATGCACATGCTCTGACACGTGCGGTGGCACTCAAGCGGGTGAACTAAGCCCGGTTCGAGCCTTTCTCCCTATTGTTTTCCATCACTCAAATGTGTATCTAAAATGTGTTGTGGCTGTCCATTATGAGAAGAAATGCTGAAGTAGGAAGAATGCAAGCATATCAAGCCAAATGTTTCCGCTTCTACTTGCTACAGTTAGATTGGACATGATAAGCGGCAAATAGAAGGCTAAACACTAATAATCATACATTAGACACTAAAGTGATCTTTTCTCTTTGACCTGGATTAGAAGGGTTGGATTCTATCTTTTCTGCAGTTTGAGTGATGTCACCGCTTTTTTTCCCAGCCGCTGTTTGAGTGTATTACATAATCAGACAAGCTCAAGCATCCCTGCAGCACTGATGACATCACACTCTGAGCCTGTCCATCACACGCTGGATAGTGTGAGAGTATGAGATAGAGAGGAATAGAAAGAATAAAGGGAAGTAAGAGATTAAAGAGAGAGAGAGGAGGGAACGGAAAGCGAGAGAAATAAAAAAAGAAAAAAATCTACACGCTACATTATGTGTATCTGCGTTTAACAGCGGAGAATAAAATCCCAGCGGGCCAGCTAAAAATAAATGCATCAAACAAGGCATAAGAGTGAGGACGAAATGGCTCTTCATCAGCAAAGACTTATCCTTAGGCATGCACTCCTTTATTTCATCAAAGCACTGGGGTCATTACGGCCTCTCGTAAGAAAACATAAAGCACAGAACACTAAGGAATGAGGGAGAAGCTGGTGAACGTGTGTGTATATGTGAGTGTGTCACGACTGTGGAATTCCACAGCTGCTCACGTGCACAGGGTGAAGCAGCCACAGCATGAAACACCAATTGCCCCGCCAGGTTCACTGACTTGCTGTAGGTTGCAACTATAGGGTCAGTTCTCTAATGTAGTGTAATGTAAGTTTAATGTACATCATAGTATGCTGGAAAAAATGTTCATAAGTATTTTAGTGAGTTTAAGATTATCATAATATCACAGGTGAACATGATGAATTTAAATAATTTCACTGCTTTGGTTTGAGCGGATGCTGCATTTTATTCACTTAATGTACTTTAAGATGATTATTTGGTAATCATCTTAAAGAAGATAAAAGAGATAAAAGAAGATATCTGAGAAATGTCTTAGTGTTTTTGTCCATACAATTAAAGTCAATGGTTACCAAAACTGTTCGTAACTAACATTCTTCAAAATATCTTCTTTTGTGTTCTGCAAATAAAAAGAAAGTCATTCAGGTTTGGAAGATATGAGGGTGAGTAAATTATGGCAGAATATTTGGGTGAACCATACCTTTAAGTTGTTTTCTAAGAAAGAAGAAATGAGAAGTAAGAGAAATTAATGTCAGATTATATTGGTAATCCAGTGGCTCAACTTGCCCCACTCTCCACTACCCATGTTACAAAAAAAGCAATATACTGCTGTACATTCATTAGAAACACACAGCATTCAACCTTAACATACAATGTACATTTGTGCTTATCAAGTTTTAGTACAGACTAACCGGAAAACACATGCCCAGCAATAAATAAATAAATAAATTAGCTCTTACACAATATTGCAGGTGTTTGTCATTAATGGAATATTGTGGTATTTATTATAAAATATTTGTGTGTTGGTGCGAAGGCAGGACAACCTGTCACTCATATGAGATCACAGCAATAGCAAACCACAACAATCTAATCAATTCCTGATAGACAAAGTCAAGTGCCACCCTACACTTTTTCTTGTTCGAGAAGTTGTTACGTCACAATTGTGAAGAAAAGACTATCGCAACATTCGTTTTAAAACAGGAGTACTGGAAACAGTGTTTCCAGTACAAAACAAGAGGAGTTTGATAGTTCAGGAAGTTCAGTGGGTTTAGTGTCTCAAGACGTTTCTCAGTGACCTTGAGGTGAATTCAATTTATCAAAATACATGCCTCCCTTGAGGTACTATCCTTGGCTATCCATTTTATCCTCCCTGGGAGAGGCAGCTCAAATATGTCTAGAGTCAGTTAAAATTGATTTTCATTATTAAGGAAAAACTGCATTAATGAGATTAATGGTGTGCTAAGATGTCTATGTTAACTTTGATTTATTGCTCGGGTTACACAGCAAATCACGCCGAGAAATACCAATTAGATGCTCGAGCAACTGATGAGAACGTCCCCGCAGGTGTCAAAAGATTCAACAAACGTGGTGGTTCCTGTGATCCCGCTTACTGGAGTCCATGAGATCACACGGCATTCAGAGAGAAAATAATTAATTCTCACTGTTTTCTGCAATAATTTGTACACACTTTATCACAAAACACTGTTATGTGTTAATGTGTATAATGATTACAGCAACATTTTATGAGAATGTCTAATTACGCCATAACTGTACACGGAAATACTGAAAAAGTGACGTGCCCTAGGTTGCTCTGCTGAAAGTTGCTTCATTACTGTGGTTTGTGAAAGAGCTGTAGATGGGTTCAACTTGCAGGTACCTGTATACTACATGAGTCAGAACACAGACCCACGCAAGGACAAGAAAACCTCACACCACTGCCACACAACATCTGCGGGAGTGTGGGTGTGCGCACGGATTTGTGCGTGTTCACATGCGTGTGCTTACAGCAGGGGTGTGTGTCGTTACTGTTTATGTGAGTATGCATGCTATGCTTTTTTTCTGGTCCTTTGTCAGAATTAATTGACAGATCTGAACATTAAATGCACATGCTTTCACTATGCCGTAACATGCTACACCTTAGTGACCCTGCACACTCCACGCTACACCATGCACATTTAATATAATATACAATATAATACTCTGTAAATGTATCATGCAGACTGTACACTACACCCTAAACACTATTCGCTACACCCTACACAATATAGAGCATGCTACAACCTATGAGCTATACGCTACATCCACTATATTCTACACTTGACAGACTACATGCTACACTCTGTACAGTACCTTATATGCTACACGATGTTACATCTTACAAACTATGCACCACATTCTACACTCTAATTCTAAAACTATGTGATACACCCTAAAAACTACATGCTATAGCCCACACCTTTAACATAATAGAGAACAACACTCGGGTTGCGCAAGTAAAAAATACCTTCATTTTCTCCATAGGAGAATAGATTTTTAACTTATAAACCATTAAAGACAGACCTAGTGTGAGCTACAATGTTGTCAAATGATGGAATATCCCTTTGTTGAAGCCGTCAATCTGCATTATTTGCAATTTATTTAAATAGGGTTCTTCATTACCCATGATTCTACAAAGAAATCTCCATTAATCAGAGCATTGCAACCAGCAAATAATGCAACAAAAAACCTATTCCATGAATCGAATAACTAGTCAGTCTCCCTTCGCTCTCAAACAACTTAAATATTAGTGTATATATGCATGCATATTTTGTATATATATATATATATATATATAAACTATTCAATATCTTTAAATCAGTATACCATTTGGGAAGAGACAGTGGCAACAAGTGGAGGAAAATGGGCAAAATCCACAGAATAAGAGAAAAAAGGTTTTGTTGTGCCTTTGGATATCAGAATCGGAATGCAAAAAAGACAGTCTTAATTTTTATAGAATCCCGTTAGTGAAGACGCCCTTTGAAGCTAAACGCATACGTTTATGTTGCAAGTCACAGACTGGACTGATGAATCATGCAATGAATAGTCTACTATTAAAGCATGAATTTGATGTAAACAGTAAGTCTACATAATATCACATATGCAGTTCATAGGGGACATACATACATAGCCATACAGTTACAGCATGAAATAATATTTAAACCCATAACATATTACATAGATAACTTTTAAACATGTAACATTTTTTATCTCACAATTCTGACTTTTTTCTTGCATTTGCATGTTTATAGGCTATCTCCCAGTTCGGACTTTATAACTCGCAATTGTGAGTTTATATCAATTCTGAGGGGGAAAAAAAGTCAGAATTGCAGGATATAAACTTGCAATTTTGTGGAAAAAAGACAGAATAACAAGTATGTCTCACAATTCTGTTTTTCCTTCTAAGAATTGTGAGATATAAACTCGAAATTAGATTTTTAAAAATTCTTTTATTCCATGGCTTCCACAGACTGCTACTGCAGAACTGTCATTTTCTGCCATTAGGTTGGCTCCATCGCTGTTTGCAAACACCCAAATGGTCTATAGTTTTATATTTCTCATTATACTTTTTAATTCACTTATCTAATTCACAATGCTTTATGGGATTTAATTTCTTTCCCTCATTAAAGCTGCCAAATACACAGTCTTGTAGCTTTAACTTTTTATCTGATTTTCAAATACTTCAAAATTTGTTGTGATTCACCTCATAGCTGGTTGGTTTGGTTCATGGTTCTTATATCTTGTTATCAAAGACTTAAAAAAAAAAAAATGAATGAAAAAAAAAAAACTCCTTATGCTCTCAATACTACTTTACAGTAAACTTCACATCATCCCATTTTATCTGACCTCAATGACATTTGCCTTGACTTACTGTACAACTAATAATGAACACATCAGACCAATAAAGAAACTAAGAGGTTCAAAATTGTGGTCTAATAGGACTTAATTCAAAAAGCTCAATAGCTTTTATACAATGTAGATTTTTCCTATACACGGCTTGGTTTTCCTCAGAAACTGACTTGCTTTGGGGAATGGTTCTGATAGCTAGAAGTAAATATTTGAGAGATGAGATTACAGCTACAGTAAATCAAATCTAAGTCTGACCCAACATTTCATCATCAAAGATGATGCAAACCTTGATTTCATGCAGGTGTGGATGTCATCTAAACGCCCAGAGGGCAAAGAGTAATATTGCTTCTCATATGCACAATAAAACAGATGCATTATCAGACCCTTTTCTCGCTGCGTCTCTAGATTATGTCTCTGAGTTTGCATGAGTGATTACAATGTTTGCCATGTTTTGATGTGGCGTTCTCAAACTATTTCAGGAACTGGGGGAATCTGCAACATTGTGCAACATCATCTTAATGTCCATTTATAGTAAAGCTCAAATGTGTACACAAACCCACATACACAAAAACAGATACACCCTTAGAGAAGGAGCAATAGATGCTGATTCGCAGCGACACATCGCGTGTAGCAGACTTTGTCGTCATTGCGCTGAGTAATTTGACATTTAGACACCCCCCCACACGCATCCCACTCCCATCCCCCCTTCATAGTGGAAAGATCATACCTCCAGCTTTAACACACTGAAAATGTATAATATAATGTGTAATTTGACAACGAGTCATTAAAGGTATAAAAGATGTTCTAATAAAGGGATGAACCTTTTTGGACTTTCTTGCTGTCATCTTTCTTTCTTCAGTCTTACCAATATGTGAAGTCTTGTTAGGTTGTGTTCATCCATGAACTAAGAGAATTCATCTGCATTACTTGGAGCTAATTCATGTGTGTGAACAATATGTTTGTGTGCATTTAGTCATCCTGCCATGTTCAATGGCAAACCAATGCATTCAGACATCAAAGTGCTTGGATAGCGGGAAAAAACACAATTTGCCAAAATATATCAGCCAGTTCCTGGTTAAACAGGAAACTCAGATTGAGCCCAATACCTCACACAGCTAGAAAATAGGCAAAACATTTGTAAGTCACTTTGATCTCCAATCAATAAATGTAAATATCCAACATCCACTTTTGTTGATTCACTCCACTATTAACCTTTTAATAACCTGAATAAAATACTTTTTTGTTTGTAAAGCCTAAATAAATATTTTTTTCTTACATTGGTTTCTGAAAACATATTTCAGCATTTTAGCCCTCAGCGAGAATGTGAAGTAGGAAACCATTGCCTAAGTGGTGCCTCTTTGTAAACTGGCACCACCATATTACTATATACTAAGTCAAAATTACCCTATCAGTATTTAAATTGGTACCAAGTCAATACAAAAACTTTATAAATTATATAATGATACCAGTGTTTCTGCAGTAAAGTTCAAATCGGTACACGTTTAAGCTATTATTACTGTTAACTAGCTAAAAAACAAAAATAAGGACTCTGGCCTGGTCAGATCACAGCAAAAACTAATACTAGCCAAGTCCAAACATTAAAAACAACAATAAAATAATAACAAATGAACAATTTACAAGCAGCACAAATAAATACAAGAGAACAAATATACAAATGAAATAAACAGTACTTTACAGTGTTTTTAAAATGGTATTACTGTATGAAGTAAATATGCACAAATACAGAAGTTATTTAGTTAGGTACAGTGAGTGATTCTCTCTTTTTCCTTTGTTGTTTAATAACAGGGATAGTTCACCCAAAAATGAAAATTCTGTCATTAAATGAAATGAAAATTCTGTCAAACAGCGTTGCATTACCACGCGCGACCCCTTCTGGATTGTAGTGTGGATTGCCTGTGACTGCATTCATCTTCTGACTATGCACCGAACTGTGACATCCATACCATGACAGTTCGGGACGAATATATGTATAAAAATATGCACATTATATTACATATAATGCATAACTCCCCTCATGTGTGCATACACACACAGTCTTGCACATTCTGACCTTCTCTTCTACATGTGACAGAGCTCCTCGGGCCAGTGCATCCTCCTGAATCCACATTACCACTGTCCTCAGCCTGTCATGCTGTCCGCAGGCCATTCTTTATTCAGAGTTACATCACAACTCCACAATAAAACACACACTATAGTACACACTCAACATGCATGCTTTATTTAACTCCAAACACACGCTGGTAATGTGATGTAGACCGTTGTAATGGAGTGACACGGCTATTCCCAGAGGAAACAGAATGGAATAATACCACATGCAAGTATAAAAGCATATACACTACCGTTCAAAAGTTTGGGATCGGTAAGTCTTTTTTAATACTTTTATTCAGCAAGGATGCATTAAATTGATCACAACTTACCATATAGACATTTATAACGTTACAAAACATTTATATTTCAAATAAATGCTGTTATTTCAACAGCATTTATTTCCACAAAAATATGAAGGATCATGATTGGAGTAATGACTGCTGAATATTCAGCTTTGCCATAAGAGGAATGAACTATATATTAAATATATTAAAAATAGACAGCAATTTTAAATTGTAATGATATTTCACAATGTTACATTTTACTGTATTTTGGAACAAATAAATACAGCCTTGCTGAGCAAAAGAGACTGCTTTCATTTTTTTATTTTTTTTTTTTTTTTTAAATCCACCCCCAAATCATATTTTAAAAATAATAAATAAATATGTATATATAAGTATCTTAAGTTTTAAACTTGTCCCATACATGAGGTGAGATATGCTAAGTGGTCCAACTTATGATTTTTGCCTGGTAGATGGAAAAAAAGTGGCAAAATATCCATAAATTTACACTGAAAAGCGAAAAAATTTAGGGATTAGAATATCACATAGACTTGGCAATGGACTAATTTGACTTACAACTTAAAGCTACTCAGAACACCCAGCAACAGCATAGAAACATGCTAACAACAACAAAGAACACCTTAGCAACCATACAGCAACTATCAACACCTATAGCACCTTAACATCTTAACCTAGTTAACTTAATTTAACCTGCACAATATTCATCGGTTTGTAGCAATGAGGAAGAGGATGATGATAATGATGATGATGATTATGAATCCTCGCCCAGAGTTTCCACACCTTTAACCAACTCAAGCCTGCCTGGACTTAAAGAATCAACATCCCTTCTACAATTCGTGCTTGCATGATGCATTTCTCTCGCTCTCTCTCTCTCTTTAAATCCTCTGCCTCAGCATTTCCCAGAAATCTCTCCTCAAAGGGAAAGGAGTCACAGGAAAAACCTGGTTAGTCACAGTGAAGAGGACAACAAATATCTGTTTGAGCCTGTCTAAAATATCCAGGTTGAGCCACCAGGGAATGTCTCCTGAGAAAGCCTCTGTTTATTCTGAGTGATGCGCTTTTACTTTGAGTTACTTGTTTGTCTGATGGTAGCTCAGAGTCAGCTAGAAAGAGCATGGGTAAAGTAAAACTTGGAAACAAAACATCTTAAGGGTTCTCTTTTTTTCTGTTCTGTACTTGTGGCAGGAGGGAGGCTTGTCCAAAGCATATGGCTTTGAAGCAGAGTGAAAGAAGATCTGTGGGTCTCCTCAGAGATGTTCTCATGTTCTACAGAGCATAAAAAAATAAATAAAAAAAAAACTCGGATGGGAATTTACTAAGAATGAACGGCACCTACTACTAGCATTGCTTATTTAAAAATCTGAGCAGGCTGCAATTTCCCATCTTGCAGACCGATAATTATTTTAATGTTATGGCCAATAACTTAAAATTAGCTGATATTAAAATGTTTACTATATTGTATGTACTAGTTTGTCTAAATAAATTACAAATAAAGCACAATACTAACTAAAATCAATAATTTTAAAGGCTACAAAAGAATTTATGCATTACAACATTATAATGTACAGTATGAAAAATACATTTTGAGATTCACTTAAGATTACATTTAACAGTGTTAATAAATTATTAGTGTTTTTACAGACTAACTTTAAGTGTTAAAAAAACGTATGTCAAAAGTAAAAATAGAAGTGAAATAAATAATATCCACAAATAAATATCCAATATCGACTGATACAGATACACTAGTTTGGGGTCAGTATGATTTTTCTATTTCGTTTTTTTTCTTCTTTTTTTTTTTATTATTTATTTGAAAAGAAAGAAATTAATATTTTCGTTCAACTACTACTTTTGTTCAAAGTTATAAATGCTGTTCTTTAGAACTTTCTGTTTATTAAAGAATGCTGAAAAAAATGTATCAGAACAACTTTTTTAACATTAATAATAAGAAATGTAATATAAGCAAATCGACATATTACAGTGATTTCTGAAGGATCATGTGACACTGAAGACTGGAGTAATGACTGCTGAAAATTCAGCTTTGCCTTCAAGGGAATAAAATACATTTTACAATATAATTAAATAGAAAACATTTATTTTAAATTGTAATAATATTTCACAGTATTAGTTTTTACTGTATCTTTGATCAAATAAATGCAGCCGTGGTGAGCATAAGAGACTTCTTTCAAAACATTTTAAATATCTTACCGACCCCAAAACGGTAGTGTAAATAAAAAAAAAAAGTCTAATAATGGTCAATAACCAATATGCTATATGGTGCATTCTTGGTGTATGTTTGTAGGAGAAAGGACAGAAAAACAAAAATGCAGAAACAAAGAGAGAAAGAGTGAGTGACAATGCAAAAGAGAGACAAACTGTGTTTATAACTGCAATATTGGCGTTTCGGTAAAGCGCACAGTAAGCACATTTTCAGTCCTTTCTCTACACTGATTGTGCAAATGCAGCTCAAATAGCTAGAGAAAGGAGATCTGAAACTGAGCCTTTGAGGCGAGGGAGGTGTAAACTGTAAACAAAGGCCATTTGAGAGCACACAACTCGCCGTTCAGAAGGCACGATCCAATGAGAACATTGACTGCTTCCATTTGTCTTCAGTGGACACTGTAGGATTCATGTAGACACAGAAGAGGTCTGACATGTAAGCAGTTCTGCTTCATTAGAGGAACATAAATATGACTGACACAAAAGGAAAAAGTCCCTCTCCTACCACAAAAAGTTCACTATCGGGGAGGACAAAAGCTTTTATTATTAGTGCAGAACTAAAAATGCCAAGTTAGTTCACTTTGCAGCTTTCCATGAACAGCTGTAGAAAGTTCAAGTGGTAGAAAGTGGTTAAATGACCAAGCTGTGTACCGCATTCTGAATGTTCATGTTTCATTATGTGCTGTGTTTGTTTTCTAAACTCTGTGTGTGTGTGTTTTGTGAATGTGTGTATAGGGCAGCCGCCTGGCTAACTACCCACGCAGCACTGCAACATGGGCATCCCACTGATTAATCGCTGTTTCTTGGTCTTTCTGGCCATCTATATTCATTCCCTCTGTCCCTTCTCTGTCTCGTGGCTTTTATGTGACTGCACTCTTTACAGTTGTCGTTTTATTCCCCTTTTTGCCACTTTTAGACTTGCGTAATGGGACACTGGTATATTTATAATTAGACCCATAGTGCTAAAATGAAAATTCTGTCATTGTTTACTCACCGTCATGTCGTTCCAACTTGTATGGGTGTTGTTCTTCTGTGGAACATGCTTTAAAAAAAACAGTCAAAACATTCTTGAAAAATGTATCATTTGTGTTTCGAAGAAAAAAGGAAGTCATACAGGTTTGGAATGACATGAGGGTCAGTAAATGATGACAGAATTTTCATTTTGGGTAAACCAGTGTTATTTTAATATCACTGATGTGCTATTATATATATATATATATATATATATATATATATATATATATATAAAAATATTTTGAATTCGATTTTATTTTTATATTTTCTGTTTAAATTTTTATTTTAGTTTTAGTAAATTTGTTGTTTATGTCAATTTTATCCTTTTTTTTTTAATATGACTATATAGTGTTTTTTATGGTTTTAGTTTTAGTTAATAATAACCCTGGGGTGAACGTTGCCTTTAATAGCACTAATATTTTAAACTTCAGTTTCAATCAGTTTCATGTGACTAAATGACAGAAATGTAGAAAGAAGATATTTCAGGTAAGTACTGAAAAGATAAAAATAACATTGTGGTCTTCCTGTGGAGGACATCAGCATGGCAACCGCAAAGAGGAAACAAAGAGAGAATAGACAGGGGTAAAAAAGGTGAGAGCAGGCATTATCTGCCAGATCGTCCAAGTGTAGTCACATTTCAACAGTCCTATTCTCTCTGCCGTAAGCCTAATGTCAGCACAGCTCTCAAAGGTCAGGTCACATGACTCATCTGCTAGCCAAATGTCCAACTGCGTAGATAGAAACACAAAAACAGGAGCACACTTCAGCTAGAGGAAGTAAACACAATATAATAAGATGGAAGAAAATGATAGCAGAGCAGCTCTGTCACAGTAGGATATGGCAAATGCAAACGCCATATAATATGTTAAAAAACAAATGACAAAATGAGCAAGATCAAATCTGGTCTGAAAACACTGAAGGAAGAATTCCCTGTACTTCTGAGTAAATGTTGAGTTAAAATGCATTGTGATTTGTTTTTATAGGTTAGCCGTAATTGTTCAGATCAAAAAATATTTTTATTTTAAAGGATTAGTTCACTTCAGAATTAAAATTTCCTGATAATTTACTCACCCCCATGTTATCCAAGATGTTTATGTCTTTCTGTCTTCAGTCAAAAAGAAATTAAGGTTTTTTAAAATGTTTCCCCTTTAATGAAAATAATAATAATAATTATAAAATTCTGAAAATTCAGTCTGGTTCAAAGGTCATAATCCATCAGCATTGCTTCCAGTCAGTCACTGTTATTGCTTGAGCAACATTAAATGCTGTGTGACAGACAATGGGAGTTGATGGATGAAGAGATAATTAACAGCTAATTAGCTTCAGTAATCAAGCTAATGACGGGTTGTCTGATTGTTATGATGCATTTGTGAATATTCAGGAAGTGCCGAGGAGGATCTGTGCACAGGCAGAACTCCTAAAGATTCACGGGAGAACGCATGAAAAATTAAATGACTACGAATACACTAAGGATGAAAGAATGCTGAGAGAGGGAGATTCTGCCTTCAAAGCTCAATAAAGGTATATAAAGAGAGAGAATACATTGTCAGAAGCAGTTGTACATAAAAGTATCAGTAATATTATAATTATTATGAAATAATTATGAAAATTCAGCTTTGCCATCACAGGATATATATATCCTGTGATGGCAAAGCTGAATTTTCAGCATCGTTAGTCCAGTCTTAAAAGTCACATGATTCTTCAAAAATCATTCTAATGAGCTGATTTGGGGCTCAAGACACATTTCTTATTACTATCAATGTTGAAAACAGTTGTCCTGCTTAATATTTTTGTGAAAATCATGATACTTTTTTTTCAGGATACTTTGATGAATAGAGAGTTCAAAAAACAGCATTTATTTAAAATAGGATTTTCAAATTAATGCTTAAAATAGAAATATTAAACATTATAAATGTCTTTTGAACAATTTCTTGCAACCTTGGTATAAAGTATTGATATTAAAGGCAAAACAAGGTCCCTCTGTCACAGCACAGTAATAGGTCTCCAGTCTAATATCACTTTGTCAAAAATAGCCTATACTTTTGATGTCGAAATATCTTGTTTGCAGCCATGAGACCAAAACGTGGCATCACAAGTTGCAGGAGTGACTTCTGTAGTTTGTAATGATAACATATATAGGGCATTCACTCATGCATTTAAATGCTGTTGTTATTCCCAATCCCAACACTTGTGTATGTGTAGCAAAAAACAGGTTTGAATATCAAGATATGAGTAAGACTTCTTCTCTAGTGTAATGTGTAGACTTCCACAGCTGTATTAAAGGAAGAATAGTTTAAACAGCAGAGTAAGGAAACCCTCAGCCTTGTGCCAAGGCGCCAGGCTGGTGTTGGAGACGGGTGGGGGAGCGGGCATCTGGACACGAGCGAGAGCTTAAGAGCACAGCTCACTCTTTAACGGCAAGATCAAGGAGATGCTTGGCAAGGAACACAGCCTCCTAAAACACCAGGACCCCACTTGGAAACATTCACCCAAATCCGCCCACAGAAAAAAAACACAAACAAAAGCAGGCAGGCCACGCTGTGTTACGGACGCAAAGCTGCTCCCTTTACACCTCATAACAGCAGAGCCGGGCCGTAACACACTGAGCTCACTGTAAATACAATGGCTCCCCTTGGAAAATGACCTCCTCTGTTTTATTTCTGGACAGATGTCAAATCATAAGTTTTGCTGTATCTCACTATCCATAAGACTTCACATTCTTCTGCATTCACTGCAGATTAAGTGTTTCCCTCAAGCCTAAATCACTCACTTTTTCTACTTTAACCACATTTAAAATATAAAAGTCATGCCAACACATATAAAATAACAGTATTTATGACATACAGTGGCCCCAAAGTACACACACATTTAACAATATATGCATACCTGTAGTTTCACTGCATTAGAAACAAAATATTAAACTAAGTGGCATCTGCAACAAATAACACTCAAATAATTCCCACAATCATCTTTTTTGAGCCATTTGTGCAGTTAATTTTAACCAATTTTTGTCTTCATTTTGAACAATATACACTACCATTCAAAAGTTTGAGGTAATTTTTTTTTTATTAGAAATTAATACCTTTATTAATCAAGGACGCATTAAATTGATCAAAAGTGTCAAAAGTTGCCTATTTCAAATAAGTTCCGCTTTATTGAACTTTCTATTCATCAAAAAATCCTGAAAAAAAAAAATTAAGCTGCACAACTGTTTACAACTATAATAATAAAAATGTTTCTGGAGCACCAAATCAGCATATTACAATGATTTCTGAAGCATCATGTGACACTGAAGACTGTAATGATGCTGAAAATTCAGCTTTGCCATCACAGGAATAAATTACATATATTCAAACAGAAATCAATAGATTTTACTGTATTATTGATTACATAAATGCAGCCTTGGTGAGCATAAGAAACTTTTAAATGCAGTAAAATAATTGTACCGACCCCGAAGCTTTGAACAGTAGTCGTGCATATTATTTTATAATTCAAAATCAAACTCGTATCTAGTTTCACACTTAATTTTGTGAAATGTTTTGCTATTACGGTTTGTGCAATATTTGTTTTAAAAATAAATGCCTGTGGGTTTGATATTTAGTTATATAATACAAAGACATTCATACATTTTTAAGTCTGGCTGTTATCCAAATGCTTTTTGGGGCCACTACATAAAACATGTATAAAATACAAAAGGCTGACTATATGAATATGCATAAAGTACCAGAGCAACAAACAAACTAAGTACTGAAGTGGAATCAGATACTAACAGTGTGCTGTAGTAAATCCTGGTCTATGGTAAACGCATTGCAGGGGGGAAAGAGGAGAGCTTTGAAAGAAGAGGGAGACGGTCAATCAATAGACCCACAGAGTATCGATGACCCCTTTGTTCAGCCTCGCCTTTCCCTCAGACCTGTTCTAATTGGCCTCTTCACATTGTCCAAGAGTGTGGAGCAAAATGTAGCATAGTGAATCAAATTACAGCAGATCTACACCAACTGTGCAAATAAACAATGAATAACAATGAGGAAAAATAATGAGGAACAGATTGGAAACGTCAAATTGTTTATACTAATTCTGTCAGAAATTAAAAGTGGGTGTGAATGTATTTACTGTGAGATCCCGTACAGGCATTAGCCAAATTGCAAATCAAACTCATCCAAAGCTGCTGATCAAGTTCTATTCTATTTGGACTACGACTTTTCTTAGCGCAGCTTTACTTTCATAGACCTCATTTGTAGATTTTAATGTCTTAATTAGGTGACATGTTTGGTCTTCAACTTGACCAGAAATCCATTGTTAACCTTTGACCTGGCCACGGCTCACAGGTCTCTATAGTTTGAAATACACATTATGTTTCCTAGCCTGCAGCGAGCCCCAAAAGAAACAATAGCAAAGTCTATGTCAGCAAGATTACTCACTCAGAACGCAACAAAAGGGTTAGTGTCTGAGTTACTGATGACAGAGTCCTGATATAGGACTAACACCTCTGTGAACTCACAAATCAGTGGAGAACAAATAAGAGACATGAGAATATTTCATCACTTGATTTTGAGGTTTATATAAGTCTTATGCACATCCCAATGTGGAAATGCTACCATCAAAAAACAATTTCAGAAGTGAAACTTCGCATGACTTCTTGCTTAATCACATTGTGATGTTGTTTCCAGTTAATCGTGACATTAGTCATCTGTCATGCTAAGTTCCTTACAAAAAAACAATCATCTTCCTGTTTCATCTGTGCCGCTGAACTAAAAGAGCAGGTAGATTGTGTGAGGTTTTATGCGTGTGTGGTGCTAAACCTCTTACCAGGCGGTGTGCAGTTCTTTTCAGCATTGGGCCCAACCTGCACCTCATCGGTGTAGTTGCTGTCAATGTCAAAGTCCTGCAGCAGCCTGCGACTCTCCCACTTCTCACTGTCTTCATCTGAGAGACCGGACAGGCTGTAACCTGCAAAACACACAGGAAAAGCATTGCTATTAACCATGGCTAGATTCACCTACAGCAGACTTATTTGGGTTATAAAAGATATGACAAAGTGTCACATTTGACACGAACCCTCCAATATGACAGTCCTCTTGCAAGGTACCCAATAGTAAATTAACAAATAAATGACACCAACATATGATAAATATTTGTAAAGTATTATCTAAAAAACATTTACTTTTCTATTTTAATATATTTTAAAATGTAATTTATTCCTGTAATGGCAAAGCTGAATATTCCTGATTTGGTGCTCAAGAAACATTTCTTACTATTATCAATGTTGAAAACAGTTGTACTGCTTAATACTTTTGTTGAAACTGTGAATTTTTTTTTATCAGTATTGAATAGAAAAAATAGAATTTAAAAAAATATGAGTTTTTGTAGCAATCTTTACTGTCACTTTTGATCAATTTAACGTGTCCTTGCTGATAAAAGTATTAATATCTTGTTATATGTTGCAACATATATATATATATATATATATATATATAGTCAAACCAAAATTTATTCAGACACCTTGAAAATTTTATTCATTAATACAGTTTATTCACTATAGTTTAATAAAATGTGAATAAAATATAACAAGATCTCAGAGTTAAACTGTGTCAGAAAAAAAAAATCGTAATTATGTCAGATAACACTTAAGCAAAACATGGTCAGGTCAAAGTGTCTGAATAATTTTTGGTTTCAAATTTTTATAAATTTTACCGGTAGTCCACTGTATGAAGAATTTTTTTATATAATATGTCACAGTTTACTTTATTTTGCTATCTTTACTTAGATAAATGAACTATAGTGTCCTGTACCCACTAGTAAAAATATATCAAAAATATCAAACATGTCTGAATCATTTTTGGTTTGACTGATATATATATATATATATATATATATATATATATATATATATATATATATATGTGTGTATGTATATATGTATATGTATATATGTATGTATATATATATATATATATATATATATATATATATATATGTATATGTGTGTATGTATATATGTATATGTATATATGTATATATATATATACACACACACACCATAGTGAAGAATATTGTCCCGATTAAGTCTCATCTAAACATAATCTTCAATAAAAAGAGAAGGCAGATAAATTTGTGTACTGAATGTAATTTTGACAGCACAAACACACAATACATTCAAATGGAAAAGACAAAGACAGTATTTTAGTCAGTCACCACTCTTCCATACTTAATCCGAGTGTGACAGTAATCTACATTTATTCATTTACTAGATGCTTTTATCCACACACCTCCAACAGAGGAGCAAGATATCAGCAAAAACAGTTGGTAGATGTGACACTTCCAACCAAAACTGAGTCGAGAACTGAACTGAGCTGGATGATGACATCACTGTTTACTCCAGTGCTGATATAGATAAATTAACTAAATTAATAACTATTGATTCTTACAATGGAATGAATCAATACTGAATTTACTTAAGATGGATAATGACACCATTTTCTTTAAGAGCTGCTGTGCAGCCAAAATTATATACCAGTTATCACTGTAAAGCTGCTTTAACACAATCTGCATGGTTAAAAGCACTATATAAATAAAGGTGACTTGACATGACTTGACTTGACTTGAGATGGCTAATGAAACATCTGCCTAGACATCCACAAATTACTGATGCCTATTGGAAATGCATTGGCTTTGAATGTCAATTTGAGAATTGCAATTTTTTTCCCCATCTATTATTAGCTAGACTTATAATACAAACTAAAATTCATAACGCAGCTGAGTCTCAGAGTCACGGATCTAAGTTGGGCTCCTCGCAGTGTTGTTTTGGGCAGGTTTGACCAGTCCAGCCAAGTATTACTGTGTGATATCTCCTATTCACACTGCATTCACAGGGACACAGTGAGCCGGAATGTGTTACATACTGTTAAAATCTCACAGGCTCCACTTCTCATTTGTGTTACTGTGAGCAACAGAACCCCGAAAGTCAGCTGGAGAATATTCATGAGGGCCGTCTGTGGTGCAGAGTGAGGCCGAGGCGTAATATAAATGACATCACGCGGCGAACGCTCCTGCAGCAGCGCCTCGGTCCGGGCTTGTCTGGGAGGGGGTGATTATTCTGGCAGCACTGTCATCTGGGTCGCTTTGTCCTCAAGCGCCTCTGCCCTGACTCCACTCCGCTTAACCGTCTTCCTGAGCGACTCTTTTCAGAGCACTAGCCCCCACTTACCGCTCCAGTCGCTATAAATAAAACCTCTATATTTATCAAAAAAACAGCACTCACGATGGGGCTTTGGGGCTGCGTTGTGCATTGTGACGTGACGCATTTTGACATTGGGATGTGACGTGAACAGTGATGCAGAACTGGGATCTGGTTGTAAGGAGAGTGTCAGAACATCCTGTTCTTCTTCTATGGTACTGATAGGAAACTTGAGTTTGTCTTCATCATCAAAAAAAAAAACAAAACAAAAAAAAAAAAAAACTGATCCAGGCACTGACATTCCTAGTAAAAACTGTTAATAATTCATCGCCCCCTGAGATGTCAAAAGAATCATGTAGTGAAGTGAAGACGGTTGTGACACTTTTGGAAAATGTGACACCTTAGTGTATTCCTCATAGTAAAGAGACAGCAGCGATCTGTCTGGTACATGAGAGACGAGCAAGCTAAATACAAAACTGAGCCACACAGACTATTCATCGTCATATGATACCTCCATTTTTCTAGGGGAAATTCACTAAGAATGAATTGTGCTGCTTATTTGAGCACAATATTTCTGCTGTTTTAGAACAGGATTCACTAAAGGAATTATGTAAATTAGGCAGTGGCACAAATGTGCTCACAAAACCTATACTGAATGCAATTTTCACACCACAATTCCTGATTTTGCAGGCTAGTTCTGAGTGTTAGGTTACAGAGGATGCAGCAGACTAGGGGTAAATTCCCTTTCGAGGAAAGTCATTTCACTCTGTGGCCATATTCGCAATGTCTCCGGACAGCTATTTTGAGCATGTAAGACCAACTGCTATCTACTTGAATGGGGAAATACCGAAATCTCAAAAACTGTGTATCAAACTCACATTTAAATAACATTTCAAATCAGCTACAAAATCTGACATGAACTGCCCAGTAAATTTTATTTCTTAGGCTCAAATAGCATTTGAAAGCATAAATTTCAGGTTAGTCCAACCAAAGCGCATGTGCATGCGCAGATTGTTTCTATGGGAACTGGAGCTTCTAACAGCAGCTGCAGTGATGCAATGACTTTACCAATTGACCCTTCGCCAGGAGTTTGATTGACAGGCGATCTAACCAATCATAACGCCAAATCCGCCTGTCTGACAAAGCAGTCAGGGTAGTTAGTAGATTAACGTTGGTGGACTTGAACTTGAAAAATGATGTGTATTGACGTCTAAGAGTACCCGGTGGCCACTGAACTGTATGGAGAAAGACTGAAATCGCAAAAACAGATTATGTTTCAATAACATTTCAAATCAGCAATAAAAAGGTATCATACATGTATCTTATAAAGCTGAATTATAAATTTAAATGGCTGAAACGGTGCTCATTTATCTGTGTACATCTGTAAAAACACTCTTCTCCATCATTTGAACATCATTTGATTAATAAATGATTAATAAAATTCGGTTTACTGCCTACTTTCCATGGGTAATAGCAATGTTAATTTTAGAAAACAAATAGCATTGAGTTTTGTGAATAAAGTGCAGAAAAGAAAGATGAAGGTTGAACTGGTTAGTGAATTTGCCCCCAGCCTTTATCTCATTCTCCTGGGCTAAAATACAACAAAGTGGCTAAGTAATTAACCATGCAGATTCTATCCTCCCCTAACACATGTTAGAGAGGAAAGTAGCAGCTCCATTAGAGTGAGCAAAGCTCTGGCTCATTGTGCAAGCTTCATTGGAAATATTGTGTTTCTCTCTGACACGCTGCACAGAAATGGCATTACCTGTGCAGCGAGCCAGAATGCACACTGCACACACACATGCGGGGGGAGGCAGGAAGTTACTATGGAGATGTGACGTAACCGCAGAGAACAGAGGAGAACAGTGACGACATTACGCTCAGATGAACATGGCTAATCGCACACAAAAAACACAAGGATACACACATCAGTACACGTGTGGAGAATCAAGCAAACTGATGCATGAGATAAAGAATATACTACAGATAAGGCACAAACCCAATATCTTAACACCAAAAAAAGAGAACATTGCTTTGTTGCATTAAGAGATTGAATTTAGGCATCATTTTTAGTGTAACTGGATGTGAGTAACTCTAATTAAACATTTATTTTTATACAAGAGGGTCTGAGATACTCTGCAGAAGTATTTTAGGCATTTCTAAGTAATGAATGTGAAAGTCTCAGCATGCAGCTGCACTAGAGAGCCCAAGGCACCTCTACGAGACACCCCATTAAAGAGACAGTCCCTCACTGAGATTGAAAATGCACATGCAGTGACTTGTAGGATTATGTCCTAGTGGTATAAAAATACATATTATGCAATTGAATGATATATACGGAATGATGATATATATCGTTACCGCAGTATAAAATGTTTATCATTAGAGTTTTTTCTATATTGTGCATATCGTGGTATGTAAATATATAGCACTATTGACACTTCAGAGTGATGAAATGCATGAATGAGAATACAGTGCACAGCATAAATGAGTACACCCCCTCTGAACAAATACAAAAGATGTATTTTCTTTATGATCACTAATACAATTTATGGAAAGATGGCAAAACTAAAATGTATTAAACATATACATAATAAAAACTGAGAAATATATGTCATTAATAGCCATAAAATAAGTAAATCAGCTAATTTTGTTTAAATTAAGGATTGCAGAAATGAGTACACCCTAGATTTAATTCAACAAATGTATAATATTCTAGTACTTAGTATGCCCTCCATAATTTTGAATATACTGCTCTGACCCTTCTTGGCGCGAAGTGTACAAGTTCATGACAAATTGTCACATCTGTCCTGTTTAACTCCTCGATGATGAGCTCCTTAAATGCCCTGATCTTTAATGGGGAGTGTTGCTCAACTCGTCTCTACAGAATCCCCCACAGGTGCTCAAGAGTGTTAAGATTGAGTGCAATACATGTCCACAGAAGGTTTTTCACCTTGGGAGAATGCATATCCTCATTGTCATCTTGAAAAAAATGCCCAACAATGCAGGGAATGAGGAAAGGGTAACATTTTTCTGTTTCAAGTTTGTGTATTAAATTACACAGTGGTGTGGGAATTCATGATAAAGCACAACTCCCTCACACCTTCAGCACTCATACATCCTATATAAGAGCTTTACTACCACTGAACTTTACTGTGGGAACCAGGCACTTCTCACTGTACTCCTCCTCTAGCAACACCATAACATTTTGGATGCTGTTAGATCCAAAATGATTGATTTGGTCTCATGAGACCAGAGTATTGATTCCCAGAATCTATATTTTGTAAATATGGGCTTTGGAAATGGCTTTATTGTGCTTTGGCTACAGTAGGTAGTTCCAGTGAGAACAACAACCATGCATGTCATTTCTGCAGGCTGCTTCTTACTCTGTGAGATAAACAGTCACTCTTTTCATAGCTTTTGCTGGCTCTGAGACACTCGCTTGGTATTTCTCCTGCTCTTTGTCTAGCTAAAAAATCCGTCATCACTAAATGAAAGCTTAAAATGAAGGCCTGATTATTTCAGGGGCCTTGTCACAAGTCCATTGTTTTTGAATTTCTGTGTTACTTCTGCTATATCTTCACACTTAAAACAATGATTTGGTAATCCTCTTGTACCACTGTCCTCTTTTGTGCTAAGAAATAAGTCTCCTGACAGTTCTCTCCCAAGTGGTTCTATTGTTGTCAGCATTAAGTCTGAGAATGATTCAGTGGGCTATATAACACTTTTAATTGTCAAGAAATTACTTCTCTTTAAATGTTTTGGTTCAACATACTTACCTGTTGATCAAACATTGCTTTAAACCTACACCAGAACATTTTTATTTCGTTTTATTTAGTAACTTTTAGGAGGGTGTACTCATTTTTGCTACACAACATTTTATCACCTTGATAAGAAAATCTTATTTTCCTGAATAATTATGACATGCTTCTTTGGTAAATGATTAAGCAGACTTGAAAAACCCTAACATGTCTTCTAAGTAATTGAGTAATTGCTGACTTTCAGAAGGTTCAGAGGGGGTGTACTTATTTATGCTGTGCACTGTATAAAGAGCAGGATGTGCTTGATATTAAAGGGTTAGTTCACCCAAAAATGAAAATAATGTCATTTATTACTCACCCTCATGCCGTTCCACAGCCGTAAGACCTTCGTTAATCTTCGGAACACAAATTAAGATATTTTTGTTGAAATCCGATGGCTCAGTGAGGCCTACATAGCCAGCAATGACATTTCCTCTCTCAAGATCCATTAATGTACTAAAAACATATTTAAATCAGTTCATGTGAGTACAATGGCTCAATATTAATATTATAAAGCAACAAGGATATTTTTGGTGTGCCAAAAAAAAAAACTAAATAATGACTTATATACACTATATAAGTTGTTATTTTGTTTTTTTTGGCGCACCAAAAATATTCTCGTCACTTTATAATATTAATATTGAACCACTGTACTCACATGAACTGATTTAAATATGTTTTTAGTACATTAATGGATCTTGAGAGAGGAAATGTCGTTGCTGGCTATGGAGGCCTCACTGAGCCATCGGATTTAATCAAAAATATCTTAATTTGTGTTCTGAAGATTAACAAAGGGCTTACGGGTGTGGAACGCCATGAGGGTGAGTAATAAATGACATTATTTTCATTTTTGGGTGAACTAACCCTTTAAAAAGATTTATTAAGCGCAATACATCCTGAAAAGGAACTTGGTGCAGTGCTCGTGCTGACTGGCACACCGCCAAAGTGCGCACACAGAAAGCCGTGTCTCTCAGCATGCGAACGCAAATTCAGTTCTTTCACGTCTTATTGCACTTGAATGGTCGAATACACACGCAATTATGTCAAAATGCTCATCATGTGGAATATTCATGTAAATACAGCTAGTAATGTCTCAAGTTAAAGTAAACAGCTGGGTGTAAACTGGATGTATATCAGTTTAATGGATCCGTGCGTTTGGACTTAAAGTGACAGCAGCCTAATATACCCACCTGCTGCTCTGTGTCATTAATGTGAATCAAACAAAAGAGAAAATAACTTCCTGCTCTTGACTGAATAACTTTTTTTTTTTAGCTTTAATAAGAATACATTTATATTTAATTTATACAGTGAAGACAATGCAATATTTTTTTACATTTGATTATTAAATTTCTATCCTATTTCTAACTACATGTTAAATAAACCTATTGTACTTGAAAAACTTAATTTGTTTAATTCATATTTTTGTTATATTGTATTTGTTCTATTGTTTGCAATTATTTGCTTTGCTTTTAATAACAGAAATGAGATAAAATAACACAAAAATAACTATATCATGATGTATATCGTAAAATAAAATTTCTCATATTGAAGAATTTGGTCATATCGTCCACCCCGATTATGTAAGGTTCACAACTTTTGACCAATGAACCTCCATGACTCATTTGAGATGATCATATTTATATTTTAAACAAAGGGTATTTCAACTGCACAACAGCACTAATGTTTTAAACATTGATAATAATGAGAAATGTTGCTTGAGCACCAAATCAGCATATTAGAATGATTTCTGAAGGATCATGTGACACTGAAGACTAGAGTAATGGCTACTGAAAATTTAGCTTTGCCATCACCGAATAAATAACATTTTAAAATATACTAAAATACAAAATAGTTAGGCTATCTTAAATTGTAAGAATATTTCACAATATTACTATTACCACTGTATTTAGTTTAAATAAATGCCTTGGTGATCGTAAGAGACAATAGAAATTGTTAAGTACAATCTCTATATATTTAACCAAGCATACATAGAAAAAGGCAGCATGGTCCCTTCTAATGAATAAAAAGGTTCTACGCGCAACTGCACCAGAGCCCAGAGCATGTCAGCCCCATCACCTTTATCACCTTTAGTAGAAAATGTACAACCAAGAACCAATGACCTTTTCCACATATAAAACATACTATATATAAAACATATTACATGCAGGGTTCTTCATCCCCCTTTTGTCATAATGTACAAAGACAACATGGTGGTGCATGCCACAAAGCAAAAATCCTCTAGCATGATGTTAAATGCTCAGACCCTAGAGATAAACATGCCCTAAATACTCAGTGTTTTATGATAAAATAGCATAAAAATGCAGCCGAAAGACAAGGACGCATTAAGACAAAGGGCCTCCCTCTACAGAGAAAGAGCTGTAGGTGCTCGCCCTGATGTTCAAGTAATTTCACAGAGAGCAAACATGACTAAGACAGATTATGCAACTTTACTCTTTTTACTGCAGTGCTGTTTCATGGGATGCTGTTTGCAGATGCAAAATTGTCTTGAGTGACATCAAATGACAACATAAACTATAAATTAATGGAAAAGTAGGATGACTTTAGTACCTTTAATGTCACTGGATGCACACATCACCCAACAATAAGGGTCATTAAAGATTTACTCAAATATGATACTGTAATGGACAGCGTCATTAATGGAACAGGGTCTTATTTACTTCTCAGTAGTGTTATGGTCTCTTCTAAGTAATGAATAATAAACCCTCTACGTGCATATGCTCTAAAGAGAGCCACAGAACGTACTGATCATCATTCCTAAGAGTCCTTAGTTTTTTGCTACATATCAAAAGCGTTTTACCTGCAGTAGTGTACAACACACTATTTTAGAGCTTACAAAAGTGAACACTGGTCACCTGTTCATAAGAATAAATCTTAAAGGTGAAGTGTTTAATATTTGTGCCACTAGTGGTACCAGACAGAATTATAAACAAAATTACCATTATTTGGACAAACAGGTTATACCATCCCAAATTCATACCACTGGTTTGATCAATGACGTTTTCTTAAACAAACAGACTGCAATTCCTTTTCGTGCCACTAGTTGTGCAGAAATCACATGCTTGGTTTTTACCATATGACAAAACAAACTATTTTTAAATGCGTAATAATTACAAAGCAAGGTATTCATCTTCCTCTTTGTACAATACCTGTAACAGTATCTGCCAAGTGACTATATTGTCCACATCACACTGAAAGCCTGTCAGTAACAGAGCTACTTCTATGAAGAAAGCTCACAGATGCTTGTGCTATATATTTTAAACACCGTCAAAGAGAAAATAGATTGTTCTATCTAGCCACATCTGCAGCACATCACCTGAGGACCTGTCCCATAGATGACTGTCCTAGATAGCAGCTGTTGCGAAGAGGAACTACCCAGGAAATTCTATCCTATAGATTCAGACTGCCCTTACACATTCGACCCCATACTGTCAAAACGGATAAATATAACACTGCATGCTTCCACTCTGCCAAACCCGTAATTACCTAGTTTATCTTCATTAGGTGAAAACTTGAATATGGGACAGTACTAGTCAAACAAAGTCAGGGAGAGAAGAGAGAAGGAAGGTAGAATTTAAGGATCTCCGGAAAAACTGTCTGTAGTACATTAGTGACACTGCAGAAGACAAACATCTGCTTGGATTAGAGAAGGGAGTGGGTTTCAAACTGGGGAACAAGGACCCCCAAGGGACTTCCATGAAATCAGCGGAAAATTTCAGAGAGAGAGGGAGAAAAAAAAAAAAGTAAAAAAAAAAGAGTTAAAAAAAGTGGGGCTTTAGACAAATATTTTCAGTGAAAAGAACTAAAATACATTTGGATTATTAAGAATGAATCAAATAATTAATAAGATTTTTCACATAATATTAAAAATCATTTCTTTTGGTTTGAATAAAATGGCAATATATAAAATATTTACACCAATTATTGGTACAATACCAGCTATTCATTTGAACAACATGTTGCCTTTATAATATCACACTATTCTTTTAAAAGGTATGAATTTATATGATCCCCTGGCAAAAATTCAGCAGACATGCATAGCATGTCTCGATAATTCTCCAGGGGATCATCATCTTTGTGGGTTCTTGGCATTAAAAAAAGTTTAAAACCCCCTTGAATAGATAATCAATAACAATAAATAAACTAAACTTTATATGGCATTTCTTGAGTGTTGAAAGTATTGGAGGTAGAGGTGGGTCTTGATGAAAGTATGAGTGGACCGATGGGAACAGATTTGTCTGAGAATCGTACAGTGTAGTTAATAATCAGACTATCAGGTGAATGATTAAACAAACCGTCAGGAGTGAATCTATGGTGGTTATATATAAAGTCAGTGATTGGGTATCAGTAATGGGTCGTTTATGGATGTGACAGGCCATTAATAGTCTCATTAGTGACTGCTGGCGGTGCGACTCCTGCTGTGCATGTCTGCTGTCAGCCAGAAGAGCTGGACAAGAGCCTCATCTCCACCAAACAATCTTCAAAGGACTAGAGGGGCGGTCAGAGAGCTTTGAGGCTCTGGGTAAACCAGTTAGAGAAATGGTTTCTGGGGCGTCACTAAGTGTAGCATCATCCCATCATTTTACAGTAGCCTTTTTGATGTCTGGGACATTTTGCTAAATCACAAAAGTAGATATGGAAAATGTCCACAGTAGTGAAGGTCAACTAATTCATCTACATTTTAATTTTGATATTTTTAGAACTAAAACAACCAAACTAAAGCCAGGTGAACCACAAACTATCCTAATTATACAGGGCTTCCTAAAGACTGATTAGTTTTCGAATTATAATATACATTTTGAAAATAGTTGTACACATCAGTGCTCATTGCTATAGTTACAGTCATCATTTAAACATTCATTTTTAGCAGATACAGTAATCACTTCACCAATCAAGATCACTAAAGATCACAAATAGTGTTAATAAACTGCCACAGTCAGGTTGTCAATCACACTCCATAAAACAAACTCCACAATATCAACCCATCCATTTTACTTACTATAACAAAGTCATTTTATATTCAATCCCCACATTTCAAGTGCCATATTTTGAAGTATTTACTAGCTTCACACTCTTTTTTTTAGACATGTGTGGCCTATTCTTCCACACCATTTTTTTCCTCATCTTAGAGATTTGCTAAAGGTTGTTCCGGTTAGTCAGCTGACACATTCTTCTTCTACTTTAACAAGATGTCCAGTCCCTGATGATGAAAAGCTGTCCTACTGATACTAGCACCGTATTTCACTGTATTTTTGAACCGAAAGGAGTGTTTGATTTGTGGCATACAAAACTGCATTGAATTTTGGCATACAACATTTGTCTTGGTGGCACTGGACCACAAAATCTCGTCCTACATCCCAGCTGAGTCTGGTTCTTCTGTGTTTTATCTAACTCCAGACATTGTTCTTTTAGGGTAATGGCTTATTTTGGCCACCCTCCTATACTAGCACCTTTAGTCCATCTTGGAACAACGACAAACAACACTAACTGCACTAGTATAGACATATCTCAGCACTCTCTTTCTCAGCAACATACATTACAAACCAACATACCACCTTCAAATATGTTTCAACTGCAGCTTTATGTAATCAGACAGAATATCAAACAAGAGCTTATATGAATTCAAAGCAGTCAAAAGATTAAAGGCTTAGAACTCATTATTCTTTCATAGTGGATTTTAATATCTTAAGCATATTTGTCTTTTTTACAGAGCAGAAATGCTTATTTGAATGAAAGGTAATCCTGTGTGAAAAGTAATGTGCCACCTTCTCATATCCTTACTCGTAATTTGCACTGCACTGCAAGTTAGTCAGCTCACGTTTGATCTAAATCAGACAATTAAAAAGCTAATCAGTTATTCTTCCCCTTTTATCGCAGGTGAAAGGCTATCTGAATGTGCTAGCACTCACAGCGTGTGCTGGGGTTCCATGCTAATTGCTGACAGAAAAGCAGTTTAACTATTAGAAATGGGCTGTATCATCACTCACAACACTCAGATTACAGCAACTCTTTGTTGACACCAATGACAAGTTACTACAAATACAACATCATAATGACAAATATTTTAAGAGATTTGAAAAGTAACATATTATAGGTTATTATGCCTATATAAAAAAGAAGTTTATTCAAGTGTGCTAGTATACTTCTTTTAAACTAAAAATAAAAAGTATATATAGTTTTACATACTGTCTTATAAACTTACATTATTTGAAATTATTGATTTAAAAAGAAAACAGAAATGTTTCTAATTCTGATTATGTGAATTATTGTGTAGTCCACTGGTAGTGTACATATAAATTTACTCCAAATCTACTTAAAGATATTTCAAGTATAAAAATTAATACCTACATAGAAACATAGTAGTATACTTAAAGTGCAAAAATAATATGTAGTAAACTATAAGTATGATGTTAAGTTCACTTAAAGAAAACTTACATGTATAATAAATGGGCCAATTTAGTCCCAAGTAGTATTGAAATAGTAGCGTTACAAGTATACTACTAGTACATTGATATTAGTGTACATACTACATGAAGTATATTTTAAAATATTCTTAAAGTCCCCCTGTAGTCAATAATTTTAACCCTTAAAACTTATTTAAACGTTTTTTTTTTTCTGTGAAAAAAAATCTTCATGCCTTAAAATAGCTTGAATTTAACTCTATACACTTGCCTCATTTAATATATGTGGATCAATGAATAAGCAAATTAGCCCTGCCTCCACTCGCTCACGCCAGCTCAGAGATCCACTCGGTCAACTTACTGAGGTAAACGCTGCACAATGGTATCGCTCTTTACAACATCGGACACATAACGGTAATTAATATGATTAGCCTTTTGCTTGACTAATGTTATCAAACAGCTAATAATGTGTTGCTAATGTTACACAAACCATGTTCCTGTTCGCGAGTCAGACAGCTGCCTTCTAACAATCAGTATCCTTACAAACGCTTTAACTCAGAACGTCAGTGGAGAAAGGCATATAGTTCATAACATCGTAATTTACATCATATACCCGCCACATTGATGTGATTGGTAGTTTGTGTCGTCAGATACACCAGCGATTTCAAACCGCAGGTTTGAGACTGACTTTTTTTCACTGCAGTTTTAAGGAGAAAATACTCAGCAATGGTGTTGACATATGAATTTGCACATGGTTTGTCTTAGAGCATATTAAAAACACCACATACACATATAAACAACATAAAAACTTGATTTTCACCACAGGGGGTCTTTAATAAAATGAACTTGAAGTATACTAATTTTTTGTAAGGGTCAATCAAATACTCATTTACTTAATCAGATTTGTCTTGATCTCTAGAAAAAAGAAAAGAAAAGAAAAAACATCCAGACCTCAGTATGTCTCTGCAGCTTAACTTTGTTTCAAACAGATGGAACCTCATCTTAACTCACAGCACCAAATAGGAGCAGCAGCACATAGTCTATCAGACTCAAGGTTACCACCCCTTATGGTTAATATCTCCCACTCTGAAAAACAGCATACTAATGTCTGTAAAGTGAACTGGAGAACATATCTTTAGTGCGAAACATTTCTGGCAGATCAGTGCCCATACAACATGCTTGTCCTTGCTACAATGCATGGCTGGTTTTCATCTCCGTACGTCTAAAATATTCCAAACATCTGTGTGCAATCCGTCCGCTCACTCACTGGCTGGCCAGAGCCTCTCTAGGAGATGTTCAGTGGTCTTGCTGTGTTCTGCCGAACTGTGCATTGCATTTGATTTACTCGGTTGGAGCAGTTTTTTGCTTTAGCAAACTCCATAAACAGATGCAATGCAGGGCCTGATCTGCTCTTACCGCAGCACAAATGTAAAGAAGGGAGTGTAGGGGCATCATAAATCACACCTCTAATGAGCACATTTAGAGCATGCTATATATACATAGAGAGAGAGTGAGAGAGAAAAGGTATGTAGGGCACCCCCTCCTCTCTGAATTAATGACCTGCGCTACACGTGAGGGCAGCTGCAGGAGAGGCATGTGGAGGGATCCGGGAGGAGCTGGCAGATAGAAAACCCCTTGCTGTTTCTCTCTCTCCATCCCCTTTTCACCTCGTCATGCGCTCCAGGGTGGCAGCTGCCTCCGCCCTGACTACAATGTCTTGAGTATTCCAGAATAGACCGCTAGCCTAAAATAAAACCACTGTATTAATTAGGGACGTTCTATTGGGGGATTCGATACTTTTTGTTAATTACTGAGAATTTTTCTCTCTAGTTATTAAGGAAATCGACCACCTGTCCAAATCCAAAATCAACTATTACTTTCCGAATACATGTTCCCGGTCTTATTGTGAATGATCCGATCCAATCAGTTCATAACAAATAAAATCAAGTCCTGCCGTACATTTTTACTTGTTGAATATGCTTTCATTCACATTACAGAAGTAAAATGGGTTGCATGTTGATTTTAAACAAATCATGTGCTCAACATGCAGAGAAAATAGGTGTGTTTGACTTGAAGCAGTGCTGCACAGACCGATCGGTGTATGTACCACAAGAGCGATTAGAGAGCAGACGTCTCTATACGCTTTTGAATCACTCTTGTGGTACTTTGATGTTATACACCGATCGGTCTGTGCAGCGATCAAACACACCTATTCTAAGACTCCTGGAT